>NW_020289915.1:910243-938799 GCF_003144135.1 Microstroma glucosiphilum
GTGTGTGTGTGTGTGTGTGTGTGTGTGTGTGTGTGTGTGTGTGTGTGTGTGTGTGTGTGTGTGTGTGTGTGTGTGCATGTGATATTACAAGTAGACTAGTCGATCAGCATAAAACGCTGCTCTTGCTCCTATGAAGGTATGTCCATCCATCGTCGCTCGCGAATCTTCCATCATAGCATTTCACGATCCAGGTCCAGACCACCGATACGAGGAGCTGTAAGCCCCATTGCGACCATCAGCTCCATCCCGATGCTGTTCGCTCTCCCTTTCCCTGTCTCGGTCTCGTGCACTACTACTGCCAGGCAGAGTAGGCGGCGGAGGCGGAGGAGCAGCAGCTGCCGATGCGTGTGCCATGGACGAGGGCAAGGGCAGCTCGCGTGAGCTCGATTGTGGGCCATAGGAGCTCTGCTGCTGGTACGGTGGCTGTTGATGGTGATGATGCAGGGATGAATGGGAGGTGTGCGATCCCCATGAAGGGGTCAGCCCCGACCTGCCATCGCTCGAAGTTGGTCGTCGGGTCATTGCATCGCCGCCTCGGTCCCTGCTCATCTCCTGATGGTGACTCTGATGACCGTGGCCGTGGCCGTAGCCGTGGTTACTGGAGGAATAAGGTGGTATACTTGCCGAGGCAGAAGAGGGACGGCTTGACTCTAGATAGTACCGCTCGTTGGCTGGGACCGGTGGAGGTCCCGACGATGAGGAAGAAGAGGAGGCTGAAGGGTGAGAAGGGTGAAGCGGCCGGAAGGATGAAGTCGGAGAGAGGTAGTCAGGGCGCCCGCCGAGAGGGCTTGGGCCACCCCTCGCGCTAAGCTGATGCTCGGTCTCTGATGGGTAGGGGGTAGCGCTGGACGATCTCATCGCAGACGAATTCCCATGACTTTGAGAGTAGTCCGGGTGGGAGGATCGCGAGTCTACTTGAGAGGCAGCGCCCCAGGATGGCCGATGAGCCGAGGAAGCTGAGCCCGCACTCAGAGGTGGCGGCGGCGGCATGCTAGCACTCGAACGATCGTACACGGGTGCCTGCCCTCGGTCGTACAGCGCACGACGGGCATACGGCGGGATATCGCCTTGCTCCACTGCACCGGTGCGTGAGCTGCTGAGTGGCACCAGCGGAGAAAGCTGATTGCGAATCTCGTACGCCGGTGAGCGTGAATATCGCGAGTAGTCGCCGTAAGAGTCTCTTTGGCTATCAGTGCTGCTTGACGCTGAAGACGTCAGTCGTGGCAAGCTGCCAAGGTTCGAGCCGACACTAGGCGGTGGCATCGGGCGCTGCGCAGTGAGACTGGGCCTCGGAGGATGACTCATGGTCTCGGGCAAATGGGGACGGTGCTCGGCACTGAGTGCCGGTTGATAGCTTGTAGGGGTGTGCACAGCTGTCGATGACCTTGAAGAGTACTGAGAAGGCGCGTAGGGATCCTCTGTATCTGTCGAGTCGTCGTCGTCCGTCGCAAGCACGCCGCTGCTCGAGAAGATGCGATCTTCCGAGCTTGGCAGCGCCTCAGGACCTTCCTGCGATTCGTCGCCAAACCATTCTTGCAGCGAGGGTTTCTTGCGAGACGAGGTGTCGCTGGCAGCCTCATCATTGAGCAGACTCATGATTCCCATACCTCCTCGCCGTGGTGTGGCGTCTTCCATAGATGTGTCCTCTGCAGCTGATCCCCTGCTGACACCGCCGTCGTCAGTGATGAGACCGATGCGATCACGAACCCACTCTGCAGCCTGCTGCTCACGTGCGGCGACTGGCAGGTGAGCGTTGTCTTCGCCCAGCTGAGCGGCTTCGATAAATTCTGGCACTTGAGCGTTTCGAGCAAAGAAGTTGCGAGCCTGCGCTGCGGACTTTGCACCCAGCAGGGCGGAGACACCGGTCCAATCCTTGCCAAAGATGACTACACCCCGCAGGAATTCGGTTCGTTCTTGAATCGACCAGTATGAAGAAGTCGAAGCTCTCGCCTTGCGTTGGACTGCTCCGGAGTTGTCTGTACCGCCCTCAACGACTGCGCCGGCTGTTGCTTTACGCTTCTTGCCTTTGCTGGTCGTAGATGGCGGCTGTGGCAAAGTATTCGAGGCCAGTGGGATCTGTACAACGCCAGCCAGAGCGCCAAGAGCTTCAGCAGCTGCCAGATCAGGATCGACAGATGATTCCGCCGTCGGGGTCGGTAAGGGCGAGTCAGGGTATGGGCTGGCTTGATCGAACGAAACGTTCGCAGCCTTGCTTTTGCCTTGTCCTCTACCCTTCTTGCCACCTTTGCCCTTTGCAGGCTTCTCTGCTGGTGTAGCCGCAACATCAGCACTGTCGGTCGTCCCATCCTCAGCACCTCGTCGCTGCTTCTTCGATGTGCTTGGGCCTTGTCCCTCAAAAGACTCGTCTTCCTCGGCGAGAGGAAGAAGACTAGCATCTACACCACCGAGCAGACTGGGACGAGACTGCAATTGCCCGACGTCCATGGGCGAACCAGGCTCATCATCATCTCCGGCCTCATCAGTCCGCTTGAGATCTGCCATGAGAGCGCTGCCTTTCCCTTTCTTCGGCTTGCCCTTCCCTTTGCGCTTCTGATTACGATTCCTCGCCGCTGTGATCGCCTTGTAATCATGACCAGGCTGGTGTTTGGTGAGGTAGTAGTAGTAGACACATTGAGCTGTCGTTTTATCCGGGAGAGCAGACGCAATCTTGCCAAATTGCTTTGGCCAGATGGCATATTTGCGTGCAAAGGTGATCTTTTCTTCCTCTGACCAGTGGTCAGGGTCGAATTCGTCCAGATAGAAGGCGACGGGATCTGCAATGAAGCCGTTGCGGTCGTCCCAGTCCTCTTGTAGCGGTACGTCTTTGTCTGGATTGAGCAATTGATCGGGTACGGTCGTTGCTGTGCGAGCAGCCCGAGCTTCGGGATCTTGCATGTCTGCGGACTCCAAAGAAGCAAGAATCTCAAGGAATTCGGCCTCAGATCTGACAGCGTCACCGAAGCCAAAGCCGGATTGGGTCCCACGACGATTGGCACGCCCGCTTGTGATGGAGCCTCCTCCCAGAATGGAGCTCTGGCGATGCCCATCGTTGACTGTCGGGGCGTCTTCCACCCCGGGTTGCTGCTGCTGTGTCTGTTGCATACCGCCAGGCGTGCCGATCTGGTTGGCTGCTTTCCGGGCGTTCTCCCTCAACTCAGCAGCGCGATCCAAACGAGCACAGTGAGCCTTCCAATCCGAGTCCAAAGCACGGTATCGGCTCCTCAGCCGGTCCGCTTTGGCCTCAAGGCGTTTGTTACGGTTTCCGAGGCGGTCTTTGAGAAGTGTCCGAGCACGGTCAAAGTCCGCATCTGCCACGTAGCTGACAGGTCCGATTAGCTCTTCTTTGACGAAAGGGGGGCCATGTATGGCTGACTGCAGCACACTGAAAGTCGTGTGCTCCGCCAAGCGACGATTACGCTCCAGGAGGATGGCGATCTGCTCGTCCGCGAGGTCCTTGCTGCTCGAGAGAAGACGTCGTATAGTCGCCCTCTTCGCCTCATCCAGCTCCTCCTGACTCTTGTGCGCTGCAAGCGGGGTCAATTCGCGCTTGGCCTTCCTCGGGGACAGATGCGGCGTTGTCGCGCCCGGTGAAATCCGGACTAGAGGCGCGGTCGGATAAGTCAGGGAGGGCGTGTCCACCGGTAAAGACACCCCCGCTTCTGCTGATACAACTGAGGTGTTGGTAGCGCTGAGAGCACTTTCTTTCTTCAGAGGTTGAGAGACGAAGGTCGGGAAGTAGCTGCCTTCCTCCTGCGACGTCACACCATCGGTAGCCTCGTCGATGTGCATCTTGATGTCCTCCGCCAGAGCGACTTTTGCGAACGCGGCTGGAGTAACAGAACCCATGCCACTGGGCCCAGCTCCGTGAACTCTGGCTTGTATCTGAGCTTCAGCGGGGAGCGTAGGCGCTGCAGAAGTCGATGCTAGGATTGGTGAGGCAACGGTTCGTTCCACAGTGGACGTTGGGGTGTCCACGGGGCCTGGAACGTCACCAGTAGCTCCTGTCTGTGTCTGCGCTGAGTCTGTGGGGGCCCGTTCCTCGTCTACAACCATATGGACAGCCTCAATGGCGCCTGTTGGGACAACTCTGTGGCTCGTGTCTTCAGGTAAATTGTCAACCGGCAACTCATTGTTGGCTATTTCAACTGTCTCTTGTGCTGCGTAAGCGTTGACGGCGCCTTTGTCCTCTGCGCGTTGTGGCTCATGCGGGTCTCCCACATCTGCCCGCTCTAGTTGTTGCATCGGCGTGTCCTCTGTTGAGGTGGTTGCGTACTTCTCTTGTTCGAGAGTTGCAGACAACTTTGTAGCGCTCGCGTTTGGAGTCTTATCTGTGTCCGCAGCGGAATGCGCCCCTTCGCCCTCGTCAACAAAGGTGGCTGGTATTTCGCTTTCGGCTTTTTGCGCAACAGTAGCATCCAGCAGAGATGTCGGTTCCTCGACGTGAGGCTTTGTGTCTAGATCGAGGCCTTCCACTGGGACGAGGCTAGCTGAAGCGGATTCGGCCAACGCGCCGGTGTCGGTCTTTCTCGCCTTAGAACCCCAGCCTGAATCACTTCGTGGAGGCTCGAAAGGTGATGGTCGTGGTAGTACTTTGCTTCCTCGCGAAGAGGTAGGAGAGGCTGGCTCACCGTTGGCGATAGAGTTGGAGACAGATTGACTCCTAGCCGAGCGATCAGCAACAGGACTTCGTGAAGAGCGAGAGCCTCGTCGCTGAGAACCAGAACCGCTTGAACCGTTTGGTGGTGATGTGGGACGCCGGGAGGTCATGCTGTCCTCGGGAACAACGGAGGATCGGAGTGGTGTGCGTTCTGATGCCGAGTCGTTAGAGCGGCCGGTAGGCCTCTCCTCTTCTCCCGCACCCATCCTTCGGGAGTCAAAGAATTCTCTGCCTTCTCTGTCACGGGGAGTGCCCCATTTATTCCATCTACTCGATTGTGGTGTGGCTCCCCATGGTCTTGTGCTTGAGCCTATCGGTTGCGCACCCCGCCGGTCAACATCGTCTCGGAACGCGGGTGACACCTGCGGGGTCAGACGAGGGCCAATGGAGTTGGGTCCAGAGAGAGGTGTTGCCGGAGACGACGTGACGTCTCGACGATCCGACCTTGTGTCGCGCAGTTCTCGATCCCTGGGTAGCTGGGGAGACAGGGATTTGCGATCGCGGCCATCGCGATCCCGCCCAAGGACATTGTCATTAGTGGAATCGCCACTGTTGGTCCGATGGCCACCTTGCGGTCTTGGCGTAGCACCGCCTGGCCGGTAGCTGTCACCGCCTCTAGGTATCCTAGACATGAGAGGCTCCTCGAACGCTCTGCCTACCGGCATACGGGAAGGTGGGCCAGCGAGTCTTCCCCTGTCTCGTTCCCTTTCCCGTTCGCGCTCTAAGTCCCACTCCTTGTCCCGCGGTCTGTCCCAGCCTCTATCCCTTTCTCGTTCTCGATCGATCTCGCGAGATCTGAGATGGTCTCGATCTCTAGAAGATGTAGATGATGCAGAGGAGGATGGATGCGGGTCGAATGATGCTGGCGCACGAGGCTCAGCGTAGCCCCACCTTCGCACTGGTGGAGGCGCTGCTGAGAACCTCTCAGCCAGTGGGCGTCGAGGCGATGTAGATATGGCCGACGAGGTGACTGCTACATCTTCTGGAACCTCTCCCTCCTCCTCTTCCTCTTCGTCCTCTTTGATCATCCCTTCCTCCTCGCTGGTGACGCTACTCGGACTAGGAGATCGCACATGTCCAGCGGGTTCTTTCTTTGGAATGTCGAGTATTGGCATGGTCGCCGAGTCTTCGGGCTTCGTGGAGGTTGTCTGTTCCCCTCTTGGCTCTGAAGGCGGTAGAGGAGCGACGATGTTTGATCGAGGAGCATCTTCGGAGACTTTGCGAACATCGGCTGCGTCCCCGTTGGCCGGCTTTGTGGTCAGAGCGGATGCTGAAGGGTCTGCAGTCTGAGCAAGGTCACTCTGTGACGTCGAGCCAGACAGAGCAGCAGTAGTTACCTCTCCGTTCACAGCCGATGGTTCTGAGGCGCTCACTTTGCCTGCCTGACTGCTCTGATTGCCGTCTCCCTTGTAGGAGTCATCCTCAGTCTCGGCGCTGTCTGCTTTAGGCTCGCGTGTGGGAGTTAAGGCCGAGGCCGATGCCTGCATGGCCACAACCGGAAGAGCCTGTCAATACGACTTGGCCAGCGAGCTGCCGCGCTCGCAAGCCAGAGACAGGATTAAAGGAGATATGAAAGGGGCTGATGGGAGGGTACGAGGATGTCAGGTCTGTGGACGAGGATGATGAGCGTCGTTCGGGGAAGCGATGAGAGGCTGAGGAAGCCTGGCACGCGGAACGGAAGGGGATCGCGCACAAGGCCCAGGCAGACGACTCTTTTGCCGCCCCCTTCCCATCAACCAGCAGAGACACAGGCTCCACCCAGCAGCCACTCACTCACACACACCGCCTTTCCTCTCCCGCCGATATCATCAACACTTCACCACCTCGCACCCCTCTCCATCCCTTTCTACAAGTCTTCCTTCAGTCTTCTCGTCCCAAGCGAAGCAAAGCACTCGGTAGCATACCTATTCAACCCACTCCCCTCCCTGCATTCGTCTGAGCCCTCCATTGCAAAGACTCTCAGAAGTGAGTACACCGCCGAGGCAGACAAGTCCCCTCCTCCGCTCAGTATATCGTCTGTGCGCTAGTGCTACGGAACAGTATCGGACGCTTTGCGACTTGAGTTTGCCTGATCACCAAGCCGTGACGAGCGCAACAGTCGGATCTCGTATGAGGGCTTCGAAAGTGTGGGATTTGGAAGCGGATATTTTGTTGTTCCCGTTCGGCAGTGGGTGTTGCACTGGGTACATGTAGTGACACCTTGAACCATTGCCTCTGCTCCTCCCCTCCTACCAATCCCACAGCTCCACAATGGCTCTCAAGCGAATCAACAAGGTTAGTAGGAGGTTGAGGCAGACCCCATACGCTGTAGCCGGCCGCTGACCCCTCTTCTCTCACATCACCCCCTGTAGGAGCTCGCCGATCTGGGTCGCGACCCTCCCTCCTCTTGCAGCGCTGGACCTACTGGAGACAACATGTTCCAGGTGAGTGGCGTGTCAAGTCAAGAGGCTCATTCGGCGGGTCTCGCGGCCGACGGAAGCTCCGAAGTGGCAGCACATCTGACCATCACATTTGTATCATCTCTTGATTGACTCTCTCAGTGGCAAGCGACGATCATGGGGCCCGTGAGTGGCACATTTGCCTCAGGGACCGAGACTGTGCAGTGTGATCAGTCCGACTGATACCCTTCTCTATTCCTTCATCGTCCTCACAGGGTGACTCTCCTTTCTCTGGCGGGGTCTTTTTCCTCAACATCACTTTCCCCACCGACTACCCCTTCAAGCCGCCCAAGGTATCGTTCCAGACCAAGATCTACCACCCCAATATCAACTCGAACGGATCCATCTGCCTTGACATCCTGAGAGATCAGTGGAGCCCGGCATTGACCATCTCAAAGGGTACGTTGTTGGCCTAGGCCGAGTGGCGATGAGGTTATCGCCGCTCAAACCGCTTCTCACGCTCACTGTCATTTCCGCTCTCGCCTCCCTTTACACAGTGCTACTGTCAATCTGTTCTATGCTGACAGACCCGAATCCGGATGATCCGCTGGTGCCAGAGGTCGCTCATCTGTACAAGACGGACCGTGCCAGGTATGAGAGCACTGCACGGGAGTGGACTAGGAAGTGAGTTTGACCAGGCAGCAGCTTTGAGATCTGCATGACGAGAAACTCACACTCCTCTATGCCACACTCATTTTGTTTTCGTCAGGTACGCTATGTGATTTCGGCTTCTGATAGACCGTGTCATCTGATGGTGTGCCGAGATGAGGAGGAGACCAACGGGGGATCGCCTTGACACGCAAGATCAGGGGAATAGGACTTTTGCGATGGTACCAATGACATCCACTTCTACTGCTCTCACGTCTTCGATGGATGGTCCACTGCATTTGCGTTCCTGTTCTGCCTTGTCAACAGCGGTTTTTCGAGGAGTGGGGCGCGCTAGGACTTCCAGAATCATTCATACAGCTTCCTTCTCGCCAGCCACGATGCCTGAATGTGATGACGTCTTCAGATTAAGCTACATCTTTGTGTTGAAAGTGTGCCACAAGGATTTAGTAGACAGGGTGTGTCCCTCTCACAATGGGTAGCGTACTAGGGGAGAGCCAACCAAATAGGCTGCATGCTAGGATTTGGCAGTGGGACATATTCCCGTGCTGCTTTCTCTTGCTACTGGTATCCTGAATGAACTGGCAATTTCTCATTTTCCTCCCCGAAGATGAATCACCATGCGATCTAGCTAGGTCCATCCCTCCCTATCCCTCTTTGCGTACCCGGATGAGGATCGATAGACTACACGGTGTGACCCTTGCCACCCTGACCCGCATGCAGAGGGTGCTCCTTTACGACAGTCGGTGCCTCTGGTAATTGACCAGGTCTTGGGCCTTGCATCTGTGAATTACGTCAAAGAAACAGATGAAGGCGAGGAAATGTTGAGTACCTGTGCCTATCCTGGCCGTTCCTATTCTGCAACCGCAAGAGAAATGGGCATGTGCTACTCACTGCGCCTTCACCTCTCCTACTCTTCCATACTGCTGCTGTCAACCAGATACCCCAGACCTGTAAGAGGGAAGGAGTGTAAGCAAGGAGGCGTACGAGGAGTCAGCAAGGTTGCTCGCTGCCTTCGATACTGCAAGCAGCTCGGTGGCCCCGCTGCCGCACTACTCACGCTCATTCCCACAAGACCGAGGACGGTGCCCCTTTGTGCTATTGTTGCTACTTGCGGCATGTTGAACAGCCAAGAGAGATAGAAGCTCTCGTGTCTTTCCCCGAGGTATGGTCGAGTGAGGCCTGGCCTGGAAGCTGACTGCCGCCTAATTTCTGGTCCCTCGTCGGCGGCGGAAAGGGCGTGAGTCAGTCGGTGGGTCAATCGAGCGCCGCCGCCTCGGCTCCAAGGCGCGAGATGGAGGTGAACCCGCGTGGCTCCGACGAAGGTGGTCGGTCACTCCTTCGCATTGACGCTACTCATCCTCATCTTCGTCCACGGCATCGCTTCTGCCATATTCCCACAACGATGGTCCCTCGTGCGTCGTTCAGCTCGGCAGTGCCAGCCAGGCTGATCAGCGGGTGTGGACGTCGCAAGATGTTGCGCCGCTCGACTGCTGCAAGAGGTCTCGCAAGCTCCCAGGCCGCTGCAATCTCGCCTTCCGGCGTCTTCCAGTACGCATCGCTTCACACCCGGGCTGGAACAGCATGCAATGCACAGTCTAGCCCTAGCTCTCCGAAGATCTCGTCCAGCCCATCGCATGCTTCCAGGAGGACATTGGCCTCCACGGCGACCTCGGCAGCATCGCCTCCTACCTCCTTCTCGACAGACCCGACCAGTGCTCTCGCATCGCTCCTGCCCTTCTTCAAGTCCAGCTCCCTCACTACAAGCGACCCCACCTGGGCCAGCAGAGTCTCATCAGCTCTGGCTTCATCCTCAAGCAATGTCCTCTCGGCTTCAGATCCAGCCAAAGAAGTTCTGATCTTGCGTCTCAAGAGCGAGGAGCAGGGAGAGGAGGAGGGCACCGATGTTCTAGCGGCTTTGCTAGAGGACGGAATGGTAGATCATACAGGAAGAATGCCTGTTGCACTAGCCGAGGCGAGACGACGCCTGCCAAGCGGGACGGACCTGATTGTCAGGTATGGACAGGAGGTGCGGTTGCAAGAGCGGAGTGGTGTGCTCGAGGTCCCATTGCCATGGCTGAAGGAGACCGGTGTGGTCCTCAGGGAGGTGCAAGGTGAGTTCAATGAATGAGCAGGCGCCTTGCCCCCTCTCACCGATTGACACAAGTCTCTCATCTGTGCTTTACTCTACGCATAGACTGTGATCTGTCAGCTTCGGAAACATTGTCTGCCATCTACCTGGCGTCCCAAGTCATCCTGTCATGCTCCTACTCGGCGCTTTTCACGCCGCGTCCATCGCCATGGCTGCAAGAGCTAGGCTCCGTCCTGCGGACTTTTGCGAACCATCCGGGATTGCGCCTGACTGTCGCTCATAACGGTGAAGCAGCAGAGTCGTCTGATCGCACAAGAGCGGCTCAACAGATCATTAGGCTCGCGGCTTCTTCAGCTATAGCTGGTGTGCCTCGATTGCAGATGGACTTTATTGATACAACCAAGGTTCAACACGCCCAGGAGGCTCTTCGCGAAGCTATGGGCTTCCCTGCGCTGAGCAGTCACGCGAGCAGCAGTTCGTCTGCCAGTCAAAGTCGCACCAATTCTTGGTCGGACTTCCAGAGCCTCTCTACAGAATCTGGTCTGCCGGCTCTGGTCTCTTCTTTGATCGCTTCATCGAGTTCGCACGAGCAGGAGCATCTTCAATTGCTGGTATCGCATGCTGCCGAGGAGATCGCTACTCGCCTCTCCCTCGCAAGGACCGACCTGGACGAGATGCGCTCCTGGGCGAGCTGGCTAGAACGCTCAGCCGAATCAGATGCCTCCCACTTAGTGGGCAAGATTCTCTCCTCCACCCCCTCTATCACTAAGAAGCCGCCTCACTCTGGAAAAGAGCCGCCGTTGCTACCCAAGTGGTGGAAGCTGCCTTTCATCGGCGATGTGGAAGCTAGAGAGAGGATCCATGTGGCACTTGAGAGGGACTGGCTGGGTGGAAAGGAGACGGAGGAAAGGTTGACCTGGTGGGGTGGGCGCTTGAAGGAGCTGCAAGGCAAGGAGCAGAGGGAGATGGAGGAGCTTGTGACTCGGCTACAGAAAGGCCGACAGCTACCCAATGACGAAGGCGAGGAAAGTGAAGCAGCTTCTGGCAGTCAGTCCGACATCAAGGCCAAGAGAGCGGACCGCCTGAGATCACTTCCTCCTTCCCGGATACTGGAGATGCGCTCGGCTTCCCTGGCCTATCTCTCTTCCCCCAACGTGGACCTGAACGATCCGACTATCCTCGCCCAGCCAATCATTCGGGCAAGAGACCACTTCTTCGGCCGCAACCTTCCTACAGGCCGAAGAGCCTTCGCAGCAAAGCCGGCTGGCCCCGTCACAGCCGAGCTCCCCGGCGGCGGCAGTGCGGGACTGGGCCCTTCCCCGGAAGAGGGCGGAGTGAGTATCCTCGACTCGCTGCAGAGGCGTATCCAGTCGTCCATCTTCCGCTTCTATGCCACCACCGGACTCGCCTGGTCCATTGCGGGCTGGGGTTTGGCTTCGCATCAACTCTTCCCATATGTTGAACGGACAGCTGCGGGCTCAAGCTCGAGTGGTAGCTCGTCGCTCCTGGCCGTCCCTTCGGCCTACCTGACAGACCTCCTCTCGCTCCCCTCCTTTGATCCCTCTACCTCTCTCGGAATCGCCCTCCTGGGAAGCACCTACGCCCTCTGGTCCCTGCAACGCTCGCACGCGCGCATCTCTTCTCGTCTTCTCACTCGAGACCTCCTCACCCGTATTCCCGCAAACGCTCGAGCAAGCCTGCAGGAGCGAGTAGAGGAGGTAGCCATGCAGGGTGTCTATGGCTGGCGAGCCAAGATCGGGAGGATCGTGAGGGAGTGGTGCGAGCTAGAGGCAAAGGTGTTGAGGGAGGAGAGGAGGAGCTGGGAGGCTGTCAAGCCCAGCATCGCTCCTCCTTCTTCTTCTCCTTCCTCTGCGGCGCACACCACCTCGAGTACCTCCTCGGCTGTCCTGCCCGGCTCACCCCTCCCACACTCGACCACCTCCCGTCCAGCCACGCAGCAAGCCCGTCTCTTCTCCACTTCGGCCACTGCCGCAAGGGCAGATCGTCCCGAACGGCCTGCCCATCTGCCCCCGCGTCGTGATCCAAACAAGCCTCCCTCCCGACACAGGCTCTACTACCGCGAGGTACTTCCGGCGTGGATTAGGTGTATTGCGTATGCTGGACTGGCGTATGGGGGATGTCATGCTGCTTGGTATGCTTTGGATGCGCTGGAAGGGGAGGAAGTGGGGGAGAGGAAGCTGAAGGAGAAGTAGAGGAGGAGAGGTAGGGGAGAGTAGTTGGGTACAGTCACATCAATTTCGACCTACTTCTGCGTACTCTGCCACATGTGCGCATCCTTCTTCGCAAAACATCACTCGCAAGCGCACTTCACACCATGTTTGCTCTCGTTTGCTCATTTTGATCGTTGGCGGGAGGGGCCCGGCTCAACGGGTCTTCACCATGGTATCTACATTGCACTATCGGATCATAATGATGATGGACCTCCTCTACAAGCTGCTGCTGCTGCTGATGCTTTGTGCTGCATACGTGACCAAGGCCAACGGCATCCTGGCTGGTCCCCTACTTCAGGGCTTGATCAAAGGTCGGAGATGTCGCATCTTGAATGGCGAGCGAGCGAGGCTGCCACTGGAGCCAGTAGGTCAGCCTGACAGGGGAGTCGACTGCATTCCACGACCCTCTTGAGTACAGCCCATTTCTGGAGCGGGACTCGAAATCGTTGCTCTTGAGGGCTATGCTGAGCACGTACAAGCGCAACGTGCCAACTTCCCACCCATCATAGGAAATAGTCCACAGCGTCGTGCTTTTGCTGGCCGGCTTGTGCCGGTCCATCGTGTTCATTCTCCGGCGCAGCCATGAATGTATTGAAGTGCTTTGTCCCTCCCGGCCCCACCTCCAGGATGGAAGCCATATTCCCACATCGGTAGCAGTAATTCGGTGCGCTCCAGACTGTGCTGAGCTTATCGTCGTACAAGACCGAGAATCCCTCCATGCATAATTGGTGAGCTCGAAGGATGTGGTTCATCCCGTTGCGCTCTAGGAAATGGGAGACGACAGTGGCCCCAAAAGTATAGCCCGCCCCTCTAGGTGAGATTGCGAATTCTTCCTTGTCCGGATCTGGATCTGACCAAACCAAGTCGGCCATCGGACCCTCGTGCGGAATCTCGCGGAACCGATCGATGATCTTGATTTGATCGATGTAGTGAACAGAGGGGGAGAGACCGCCGTGCACACAGAAGATGCGGTCGTCGATTACGACGGAGAGGGTGAGAAAGTCAAACATGTCTGTGAAGTACTGCCAGACTTTTGTTGAGCCACCGTACTTGCGCGTACACTCGGTATAGAAGCCATATGTCTGGGGAGGGAGACGCACGCGAAGGGGCGTACAAGGCAGAGGTTCAGCTTCAGTGCTGACCTTGAGGATGGCGTTTCTGGCCTGATTCGGCACTGCTCACCTGTGTCACTGCCCTGCTCTCGTGGTTGCCTCTGATCAATTGCACTCTATCCGGATACCGCAACTTCAGACATGTCAGGAGACTGATTGTCTCCACTGAGAAGAGACCCCGATCGACGTAGTCTCCCAGGAAGAGGTAGTTGGTATGCGGTGAATAGCCACCTATCCGAAAGATCTCTATCAGGTCGTAGAATTGGCTGAATGGGCGCAAAGATATGGGTCAGACCAAGAAGAGGAAAGGCTGAGCTCCTGCTCTGCTCCCCCTTGTTGCTCTAGAGCCTCCTGCTCATTACTTCTCCTCCAGCTGCTAAACTCACCCATGAATATCCCCCACTACAGTCACCGGCGCGCTGATATGTACCACATTACCCTCCCTCATGAGCAGCTCCTTTGTCTTCTCACATATCTCCTTCAGGAGCGGCTCCCCCAGGAGCTGCTTCCGTAGCAGCGTGGAGATGCACGAGTCTAGGTCGAAAGGCATCTTGTGGAGCAGGCAGTAGGACGAGCTGCCTCAGAGAGGTGAGGCGAGGCGAGGCGTACCTTGCTGCTGCGAGCCGATGGGTCCTGATCCTGGAGGGGGTATGAAGGTACGTAGCCAAAGTAGACGAATGATGTGTACTAGAGAGTCTTGCGTCGTACGCAATACTTCTTGAGAGGGTCAGGAAGGTCTGCCTTCCGTATATGCTCTTCCGAAGGTGGCAAGCGGAGACGCGCCAGATCGCAGCAGGGTGTGAGGAGGGGTAGCAACGGCAAGCTCAGATGCGGCAAGGTAGTGAAGGCTATGCCTTGCGGGTATCAAGAGGATGAAAGGGTAATGCTGTGGAAAGGCCACAGACGTTGGAAGATGATGCTGAAAGAGGTATGTGCCTGCCACTACTTGCCAGTCCTCGATGGTGGCTGAGGGGCCAACGTCGTCCGACTCGACTCCACTCCGTTCCGGTCGTTCGCCGCCGGTTGGGTGGAGCCGCGGCAGGAATTTCCCTGAAACGCACGAAGCACACGACAAGCTTCTTCCGTACCGCATCATCCTCACCTATCACACCCATCAGCCTCTTTGACGATGACCAGATATACCAAGCTCGACGGTCGCAAGGCTCTACACAAAGCTACCGATCTCTCTGCTCCAAGAGTCGCTGCGGACGATGAGCAGCCCACCGCCTCAACGTCGGCCTCGCCACTGCCTCCTCCTTCCGTGCCCGCTCCTCCCTCAGCAGCAGCTCCAGCATCAATAACGGAGGCAGACACCGCATCCGATCCAAAGAAGTTGCAGTCGCGTTTGAAGCTTCTCAGACTGAAGATCAAGAACGCAAAGTCCGAGGAGAAGAAGGCCTCCCTGCAAGGCGAGTTGGCAGAGGTGCAGCAGTCACTCCATGCTGCCAATGGTCAGAAGGGCAAGAAGGTCGCTAGTGAGCGGGACGGTAGCAGCAAGCGGAAGAGGGCGAATGCTGAAGACGCAGCGGGAGCAGGAGAGACGAATCCATGGAAGAAGATGGAAGCTGGTGAGTCGAGTGTCAATCCATGCAGTACAGATCGAGCTATCATGCTCACCCTCGATTCCCCTTGCTCAGAACGACGAGCCAAGACGTCTGCCAGCTCAGAAGCCCGTAGAGAGAAGAGGATAGCAGAGAGGAATTCTCAAACGCGCTGCTTCGCCTGTCGAGCCATGGGCCACGCCGCAAAGGATTGTCCTCAAGCTCTCAATTCCTCCACTACAGCTCTGGAAGGGGAGGAGCAGTCAAGCGAGCAGCCGCAAAAAGGCGCAACATCCACCCTAACGGGCAAGGAGACAGTCGGGATCTGTTTCCGCTGTGGATCTACACAGCACATTCTCGCCCGCTGTCGTCGCCCAGCTCCTCAGGTAGGCTCAGACCTGCCCTTTGCTACTTGCTTCGTCTGCCAGGAGAAGGGCCACCTCTCCTCCAAATGTCCCCGGAACGCATCCCATGGAGTCTACCCCAATGGTGGCTGCTGCAAGCTCTGCTCTTCCGTCGAACATCTTGCAAAAGACTGCGATCTACGCTCCTCTTCTGCTACAGTCGCGACAAATGCTACCGTGGGAGGAGCAAAGAGACAGGTGGGTGCAGATGAGGACGACTTTATTGATTTTGCCAGGAGGAAAGTCGAGGTGGATCGAGAGGAGAAGAGGGACGGTAAGAGGCAGAAGGTAGCGATGGGAGGTGGGATTGCCGCACCAAAGAGGAAAGTTGTGTCTTTCTAAAGTGGTATCATTGTAATTTTACAGAGGCAGAGGGACAGAGTGTGTACAGTAATAGTACAAATACAAGAGATTAATTCTACCAGAGCCTCTCAGTCTACCTCTACGGTTCCTAGCTGCTGGCTCCGTCGGTGAGCTCGCATCTCCGCCTGCTTCCTAGCAGCCTTCAATTGCTCTGGAGTCAGAACAGGCTTGTCAGACCGTCTTGTCGGTAAGACCTCTTTCCTGACGTCCCGCATGACAGTGTGAAGCTTGTCTGTGTCTGGCAATGCATCCCAGCTTGCGCCACTCGCGCCGCTCGCACCTAGAGCTGCTCTGACCCACCCGGGCGAGTCGGAGCAGTCGGACTCCTTCCCCTCTTGCAGCTCATGTAGGATCGCTGCCTCCAACATACCCTGAAGAGGTCCGATCTTGGGAATGCTTCCAACGCCATCGTTCAGACGCGAGTACATCTGGGCCGGGGCAAGGAACGAGTGCTTCTTGACTCCGTGCGAGATGATCTTGAAGACCTCTGCTACAGGCAGCGGGAGAGCGCAGACGGTAAATGTCTGGAGAGCAACTACGGCGGCAGGATAGTCTCGATAGGTCAGGCAGGATTTGATGGCGGTTAGCAGTGTGATGCTGTGCAGCGCAGAAGATGTAACGCGAGGTCGACCTCGAGCCTTCTGATGGTGGGCGTTGAGTAGAGATGAGAGGAGTGAACGCGGCGAAGGCAGCACAGAGGCCGGGTCGGCTGCTTTCTTCGCTCCTGCGAGAGAGTTCTGCGTGACGAGCTCGAAGGCTTGTCTGTAAGTGTGGCTATCCCAATTGTTCCTCTCTTCGAGGATATGCTGCGATGTTCGATCAACATCATGACCGTCGGGCAACACTGCATTTTCAAACTGACCTAGTCCGTCAGCCTGAGCGTTAATTGAGGCGACTTGCGAGAGAAGCTTCTTCGCGGACACATGCTCCCCCCTCCGCCTCTCAAAGTCGGCGAGAAAGTTCAGCATTGCAGTGTGAGCCTTGACACCATGCTGCATCATCAGGCTGACGACAGCCATGACCTCACGGGTCACGTTGTCGCTGATCCCCTCGCTGCTTCCTCTCGTGAATTTTCGCTCAGCGATAGACGTCAGGAGTGTGAGATAGATCGAAGGTGAACCTTGCGGCTTGAGCTCCTTGGGCACGTCGGGCCTTTGGCAAAAGGCTGAATACCTCCGCAGCCATGCCATTGCTTTCCCGTGCTGGCCAGCAATAGCGTGAGAACGGACAAGAGCATTCCAGATTCCAACATCGTGGCTCCAGCCATCCGAGTCTACATTTGAGGCAGATAATTTTGTTGCGGAAGCGCTAACGTCCCGATGAAGGTCCGTATACCTTGCAAGATACGCCTCCCCCTTCTCAGGCTGGCCTGCCCTTCCATAACCCACTACAATGGCAGCGAGGATGTCCCTGCCCATATTCTCTCCGCCTCTTGAGCTCATGGCCAGTTCCACTGCTTCTGTGAATGCTTCCGTCGGCAACAAGTGAGACAAGCAAGAGATGAGGATAGCTACCATCCTGCTTGAAGGCCGGTAACCCATTGCTATGCAGCTGTCGAAGGTACTCCCCATTGCAAATGCTGCTAGTATGCTTTGCGGAACGTCACCGATGTTGCGGTCAAGTGGTAGTCCATCGGGTCTCCAGGCCTTTCGCTCCCAAGCAGCAGCACGATCTAGCTGCCTGCGGCCTGAGAAGATGAGTCTGAGCTCAAGCAAGATAGCTTCGAAGTCGCCCTCGCGAATGAGGTCCTCTTGCCTTATAGGCGATCGCTCTCCAGGACTCAAAGGCGGCAGGAGGGTGTGTGGTATTGATGTTTTGCGGAGGGCTTCTTGGAAGTGAAGCATCCCTTGCCCTAGCTTGCCTTTCGACAACATGAGGCGCGCTGCTCGGGGGCCTGAATGCAGATGGGTCGTCGGCCGGTGTAACGTCGGTGGGGAACTACTTTCCTGGGGCTCTACAGGTTCCTCCTCGTGCTCTACTGACAAGGAACGGGGAGGAGGCGGCGTTGTGAAGGGCATGGGTAATTCAAGCTCGTCAACGCCAAGGGCTTGAGGAGGTCCTGCAGGCCAGTGGTCCCATGACATGCGCTGCGCTATGAGGCTCTGCAGACCATATGTTGCATATACTGGTAGAGGTCGTGGTGAAGACGCAGATCCGACCGCCGACGCAGCAGCTTCGACCGTCGATGAGAATGCTCGGTCCTGGGCGAGCCTGTCATGGCCAAGGCGTGTCTTGGGAGCACGACTGGTCGTTGGAAGAAGGAGCCGCCTGACCGCCGAAGCAAAGGCAACGTAGCTCTGCGAGACGGTACGACTTGCCTCCATCTACGATGGCCAGCGAATGAGTAGAGGTCGATGCAGGGGGTGATGGTAGAAGTCGACGTAGAACAGCTTGGGTGGAGCGAAGAATCTGCCTGACCCTGCCTGGACCTCGGGCCGGAACTGAGCGCTGCCTGGCTGCCCCGCTCGCCTGGCCGCCGCGAGTTTGCTTCCTGCGCCGACATTTGGTCGCGATTTTCTTCCGTTCCTTCCATCCACCCACACACGTCCCCCACCAAGGCCTCACCGCGACTCGCCCCGCCCAGCCGCTAGCAACCACCTTGGTATCCTCCACCCATGAGCCACAACCCCCTCGGCAACGGTCACGATGGCGTCGGCGAGGGTCAGGCCAACTTTGCCAACACCCACAGCACCCTCGCCCCGACATCCTCCGACGCCAGCCCCTGGGCCAACGATCGCAACCAAAATCAGTACACCCAGAACATCCCCCAGAACGATGTTGCCAATGGTGGAGCAGCTGGCAACAGCACTGCCGCCACTCTAGCCGTCGAAGCAGCACGCTTTGACCCCTTCAAGGGCAGTGAGCTGGGTGACCAAGCCAACCGAGCTCGAAACCCATCGACGCGTGGTGGATTCGGCTACAGAAGTGGACCATCCTTCACCGCCCAGAAAGGTCTCTCCGGACCCTTTGGCCAGCCCGGATCTCCTCGTGAAATCAGTCAACCCGTCTCTGCAATGAGGACACAAGACGCGACGGGCAGCCCTACGCCCAAGGATGAGCGAGTCCAAGCGGATGGCTCCGGCAATGAGGCCACCGAAGGCGATGCTTCAGCCATACGCGTCGCAAATGCCGCCTTCGAGCGCGACGGCGGCGTGGTCCACAATGGCGGACAAATGGTAGACAACATGTCTGGTGGTGACGGTGGTTTCAGCTCAGCCTACAACATGCCTACTTCCCGATCTTCGGACGCGAACAGGGCCCAAAGCTCCGCCGATGGTGCCCGCGGTGATCACGATCACGACGCAAGCATCGTCACCATGGACGATGAGGGCTCTTCTTCCTTCTCCCAGCAAGACATTGGCGGAAAGGGTGCAGGCTCAAAGAGGAAGAAGAACTTCAAGTACCTCCAGGATGAGTCTAACGCCGCGGGACCCAGCTCTTCCAGAAGCCCTTCGGAGAAGAGGAAGAAGGTGCAAAAGGCCTGTCGACCTTGCAAGCGATCTCACATGCCATGCCAGGAACAGCGA
Organism: Microstroma glucosiphilum; assembly: GCF_003144135.1. Lineage (NCBI taxonomy): Eukaryota > Fungi > Basidiomycota > Exobasidiomycetes > Microstromatales > Microstromataceae > Microstroma > Microstroma glucosiphilum. The sequence goes on from NW_020289915.1 coordinate 929,215, forward strand.
CCTTGTCCACGCTGTCTCAAGCGAGGCATCCCCGAGCTCTGTATCGATGCGGAGCCCATCGCACGACGACCTCGCAAGGAGGGCGAACGACAACAAGAACAGGAGCAGTCCCAGCAGCAGCAGCAGCAGTCACAGCAGTCTTTGGCCCAGGATATGCCATTTGACTACCCCGAGGGTATGGCGGACATTCGACAGCTCGCCAAGGCCGCTCATGCAGCAAATTCGGCCCTAGGCTCCGGTGTCACTCACACACCACCTCAGATGGAAGATGCTGCAGGTGCAGACGGCTCGCAAGAAGTGCCTCGAGCAGCGGAAGTCTTGACCCAGGCTGGTGAGATCGATGCGTTGCGCTCGTCGCTTCAGCCTACCGCTGGAGACCTCCTCGACAAGTATGGCTACCTTCCTCTGAGGATCCTCGCCGACGCCGAGGTCACACCCACCAGCGGCGATGCTGGTGCAGCAAAGGACAACTTTTCCTGGACACGCAGCTACGCCGAGCTTGCTCGTTGGGTAGTCAGTGACTTGCCTGCGCGAGTCGCAGCGGAGGTGGACAGTGTGGTGACGTCGCAGAGAAGTCAGCTGCTGCAGGAGGGCGCTCGCGTCTCCGAAGAGCTTGCAGAACTCGAAGCCGCGTCGGTAGCCTCCATGGACGGCGCAGTCCACAGCGTCCTGGAAGGTATACCCTTGCCCGTTGTACTCCTGCGAAGATCGGGTGAGGTGTATGCCAAGAACACCCTTGCGAGCAACACCTTTGCCCTGCTCCAGCCAACGACACAGGACAACTTTATCAAGTACGGATTCGGCCAGCACGCAGTCAGCATTGCCAAGGTGAGTAACGAGGGAGTAGATCGAGGCGATCGACAGATTTGAGGTGTTTCAGTTCTGACGCTCTTCCTGGCTCCATCTCCCCTTGCAGCTCATCAAAATGGCCACTACAGACAGTCTGAACTACGCCGTAAGCGACATTGTCCCTCTCATCACCAGCGGCGACGGCTCTCAGCCTTCCGCACCACTAGCTCAGAGCAGATTCGTCCTCACCATGGAGGCCAAAGAGTGGGTTCGAGCAAGCGACGTAGCTGGTCGTGCAGAGCGATCCACTCGTCTACCATTGTTCGTTACTTGTGTACTCACACCACTTGATGCGGCGGCTGCTGCTGGTGCGTCGGCTAGATTGCCGCTGCGCTGAGCGTGAGCTGGAGCTGAAGAGGCGCAGTTGTGTTCCCACCCATGTACGTTACCATTCTCGTTTTACCGTCGAATCGATTCATGTATTAGGCAGTTCTGGGGTCGTGGTGTAGCAATGCACAGTGTGATGACTCATGTGAGAAATTGATTGAATGATTGAGAGTGGTTTGGTGTTGGGGGAACATCGTAGCGAGCGGAAGCGAGAAGAAGGGTCTGTACATATGCCGTGCCGTGCCATCTCAATCTTCTCCTTGCCATTCCATCGAGACGAGCCTACTGAGGTCGCTCCTATTCAAGCTTTAATGCCTCGTCGATAGAGGTGCGTCAGCTTCTCTGGTGCGCTTATGGCTAGGTGGCTATGTCGATAGCTGCTCCTTGATCTCTGTCAAAATATGATTTGCCACTGCGTCCCCAAGTGCGTGCCTGATGGTGCTAGCAACGACGATGTCACTTCCTAAAAGGTCGGAATGCTTGTTACTGTGGGCGCGGCCGTGCGCATGATTGCGGGCCCAGTCGACAACTTGGACGTTGTCAGCACAGTGAGCAAGTTCTCTGCATTTGTCGTGACGAAGTTCGGGGTACATGCTTGAGTGCTGATGATTGGGGGGTAAAAACCCCCTCCATTCATCTCTGACTCTCTCCTGTCCTAGCCAATCGAGGGTTCTCCTGATTGCATCATGTTTTGATAGAGGGAGTATCGATGCCTTGCACTTGCTGTGATTGTGTGAAGCTTCGGCGAGACGTGAAGGCACAGCCAGGGAGTGGTATTTGTGAAGCTGAGAGTGGGGAGGTCAGTTAGCACACAGGGTGGAAGAGACAAGCCTATGAACTTCAGCCAGCGGGACAAAGGTCTGCTCCTTTTGCTACCGGGTCGATGGTCCGCGCAGTGACCAATTGAGCGTCGTACCTGAGCTGAGCCGAGCTGATGACGGTCGTACCCGGGGTGGACCCGTTCCGATCTCATGTTGGGGTGTCAGAGAGTTTCCGTCGGCGGGCCCGCGGCGACTTCTTGGCGCATGGGTGAGCCCGTGCATGGTGCATAACCTATCACCCGTGCGTAGACCCCTGATTTGCATCGTCCGTTGCCCCCTTGATCGGATTTCATGGTAAAAGCCGCACAATATCGTAACATTGGTATGCTTCCTACCATACCCTTTCTAGATAACTTCCAGGCCTTGTGTCTCGACCGCCCGATTCCCTCCCTTCCGACTCCCTCCCAGTCTTTGAATCTCGATCGTACCTCCCTCTATTCGTGTTCTGTTCACATCGGTCGCCGTGCTCTGATCACATCGGACTTCGCATTCTGATCGCATTGGACACGATGACCAAGCCTACCTGTCTAGTGTCCGTCGTCATCGCCCTCTTGCTCACCTCTACTCTCCTTCCAGTAAGCGCTCACTCTCTTCTCGACGAAGGCTGTAATCCCAAGGAACATAACGCAAGGAAGCAGAAGCACGTACGCCGTCAAGTTGTCTCATCAGGCGAGGGAAGCTCTCCTGGAAGCTCAGGAGGAGCCGCAGCTGCAGCCTACAAGTGCGATCCATCGGTGTGCCTCATCGAGAACAACTGCCGCTGTGCTTCGACCACTCCACCAGGCAATCTTGATCTCTCAGATGTGCCTCAATTCATCGTGCTCACTGCCGACGATGCCGTCCAGTCATACACTGTAGACGCGCTTGAGACTCTCATTGGAGGCCGCACCAACGGCAACGGATGCAAGGCAACCCTCAGTTACTATACATCATTGTCTTACACCAATTACTCCATGATCACAGAGCTGGCAGTAGACCGTCACTGGGAGTTCGCCGACCACACAGTCTCTCATGTCGGAGCACCCGCAAAGGATGAAATCGCTGGAAATCTCATCGCCCTCAATGCCCTTTCTGGTCTCACCTACAAGAGCGTGGCGGGTTTCAGAGCACCCTTCTTGAATTATACAATGGAGACTCTGCAGCATCTCCACGATCTCGGCTTCACCTACGACTCATCCATGTCTTCCTCGGTGCCTGTCACTAGCGAAGCGACGGACGCATACTGGCCTTACACCTTAGATTTCGGGGCCGCAAATGACTGTGGTGATGGTATAAGTGGGATGTGTTCTGGTCAGCCACAATTGCCTGGCCTCTGGGAGTTTCCGATGTACAGTGTCTACGACAGCGAAGGCACCGCCTATTTGATGGATCCGTGGCTGGAGGACGAGCCTGACGTTGTACTGAAGTGGATGCAGAATACTTTCCTCGACCACTACGCTCGCAAGACGCCCTTTGGTATGTACAGTCACCCCATCAACATCGCCTCAGGATACCCAGGTTTGCCCGACAAGACCTCGACTGTGGCAATGCTCAATGAGTTCCTCGATTGGGCGACCTTGAACAGCTCTTTGCCTAATGTGTGGCTTGTTACCAACCAGCAGCTTCTAGCGTGGATCCGCAATCCCGTAAAGGCCAGCGAGCTGAACACGCTAGACGAGTTCAAGTGCAATACGCCGAATGTCACACAGCCCATCTGCTCTGGCATTCCGCACCTGGAGGCAGGCCTGCTTCAGCACTGCATCAGCGATGTAGCCGGAGACCCACTGAACAACTCGCCCTTTTACACCTGCTATGGTTGCCCTGAGACTACGCCATCGGCCGCAAACCCAAATCCCGCCCAGAAGAACAATGACGGATCGGTTCGATTTCGAATTCCCGCAGATTGTGACACTCCCTTTTGGGACCCGATTGCAGGCAAGTGTCTTGCTAGCGGCTATACTGATACGACCAGGTCCATTGGTGCCAATGGAGCCAATGTAGCGCCCCAGGGTGGGACGAATGTCAATGGCAGCTCTAGCTCGGGAGACACCTACCAGTCCTTCAATGCTGCTACGAGCCCTCCGAAGGGATACAGTATGACGTTTGTCTGCTCTGTCATGCTCATCATCCTGGCCGCGGGCCACTGGCTCTAGATACTCAGGCCACACAAGCAACCCCGAGCAAGCCTGAAAGCGACTTTCGCTCATTGCCCTCGTCCGAGCCAGGCCAGGCCCGGCTTGGCGGGGGCGACTCGACACCAGAACCATTCTCTTCAATTTCCCCCTCTCCTCCTTCCCACATACCTGAGCACGTGTAGAATTCCAATCTAATGGCAAGAGCATGTATAGAACTCCGACCCAATGGTAACACCTGGCATCTGACTTGTGACGATGATTGTTCTGCTTACCGGACCTTGCTCTGAATTTGATTGCATCTTGGCTGACAGGCATCGCGGAATGCTCGTGGAGGCTGACTTTGAAGATTGGGCAAGCCTCCTTGACGCGATGATGCATCTCGAGAAATGCGCCGCGGCAGTTCTAGTCTATCAAGGTTGACTTTGAATGTACCGTGAGCGGCCGTGTGTTTTGGTACTCTAGAATCAAGGCGCAGATCTCCGTGGCGTCTTGGGCTGCGAGTGGCTGTCTGACTGCCTTCTTGCCTGCCATGGTTCACCTTAGTCCTGCATCTTTTCGCCGTCCTTTGCTCACTGTCCGCCGAAGTCATCGAGCACAGCGCCTTTGTTCCCCGCCTTGCCCTTTCTTGCCCCGCGCGCTGCCATGACTGATCTACCCCAGGCCTCCAACACTCTACCGATCTAGATCGTCTGCTGCCAGCTGAGCCATAAGCGAGTACCCTTTTCTCATTCACTCTGGTCTCGCAGCCATCGAGTTGCGTTTTGAGCCATCCCTGTTCCTCCTCCCTCCAACTTATTCACCTCTCCCTCTTTTTCCCACGCTACCAACCCTGCTTTCCTCCATCACTCTTATTCTATCGCAGACGTAGCGCCCACCAAGGAGCCGTCATTGCTCCTTTCTTTGTGACGATTAGCAAGGCTTCATCTCCCCCTGTCTCGCTGACCTTGCAATGCGGTAGCCGCCAGGCTGAGCAAAATCATCTCCGCTGAGCCCTTTCAGGAAGCTTCTCCCAGATTTTCCTGTCCAACTTCCGGCCGACAGAACCGAGTATCAATTCGACATCGAGCACACTCGCCGTACCAATGCATCCCCAAGGGCTGGAGCACCCGCCAACCATGGGTGAGAGTCACCACTCTAGCCTCTCTGCCTATGGCCAAGGACCGCCGAGCTCACACGCGCCGTCAGATGCAGCTCCGCAACTCTACGCTCCCTCGATAGCCTTGCGATCCTCGGCCAACGCCGGCCCAAAAGCTAAGCGGCGACCTTGGTCAGCGGGCCACGCGAGCTCGCCAAAGCCTTTCGGGTCATTTAGGAGCACCGGCTCCCCATTACTCTTCCAGAATACCAAACATTCTCATCCTACCCCGCCGAGCTCAGAAAGTGGCGCTTTCGGCAGCGAGCAGCAGAAGCAGCAGCAGCCGCACTCCTCGAGCAGGCTCGGGTCCGATAGTCAGTCCGACGTCTTCAGTCCTCTAGCTATGACCACCAGCGCCGGTCCGTCTTCTGACGTTTCACCGCCCAAAGCCAGGGTGAGGATGGCGGGAAGGGGCGGAGCTGGGGCTATCGCGCCGGCCAACATTTATGCCACCAATGGCGGCGCGGCAGTCAACCCCTCCGCCGGAAGCAGCTCCACTGCAAGTGCAGCTGGCCCATCGCGCTCTAATACATCCGACTCGAACAGTCGTCTCCTTGCTGGGATGCCCTTGTCTCCAATCTCAACTTCCCATCGCGAAGGACGATCAACAGAACGAGGCAGCGGCCCTTACGTTCATGTGTCACGATCAAAGTCCCGCGGCCGCTACGAGCAGACATTCACTCAATCGAAGACGTCCTTGATGGACGGGGCGCGCCCATCCCTGGAAACGAGAAAGTCCTCAGACACAGACGTCACCTGGCTCGATGCTCCCTCACGTCCAGTGAGAAGTCCTGCTTGGGCGGAAATGCCACAGCCAGAGCCATGCGATGAGCTTCAGGATCAGCCCTTTCCCGTTAGACTCGGCCTCATCCCTCCATTCTCTCAAGCCGAGCTTCGACAAGCCCAGACAGCCAGTCCTGCCGCTCCCTTTCGCAGCCAGGCGGGCTCGACCGGAGCTCGGTATGTCGATGGCTACTACCTCTATAATCCACCTCCGAAGATCAGGAGGCCAGCCACTGCCTCAAGAGAGAATTCCGGCAACAGTGGAGGTGCAGCCATGTCTACGTCCAGCCTGGACACTTTGACAAGGAGGACAGAGGAAGACGAGCGGCCGCGATCAACATTACACAAGATGCCCTCGATCCACCCGCTCAGCAACGGGGGCATGCGGTCCTCGATGAAACAGCATGACGTGCTCGCAGAAGAGAGCGAAGATCCAGCATTATCGTCCGCCCGCTGGGAGCTGGACGACTACTTTGTCTTTTCAGACTATCGGACCATTACCGGCGCCAAGAGGAGAATGAGGTATCATGGCTACCCCAAGGCAGTGGTGCCATACATTCTCACCCACGGCTCTGAAGCAATGAGAAGCGAGCTGATCTTGCATAGCGTCACGTATGAGGCCTTGACGCAAAGGCATAGCCTCATACCTTGGGGCGACGCACATCCCACAAAGGTGCTGGACCTCGGTACAGGTTCCGGTGCATGGTGTGTTGATGCCGCTCGGGCTTGGAAGAATGCAGAATTCATCGGCTTGGACGTGGTACCATGCCAGACGCCGTTGGACCAGCTCAAGGACTCTGATCTACAGAAGAGGGTCTCCTGGGTCGTGGCCAACTTTCTAGAGGAGCTGCCCTTTCCCACGGCATCTTTTGATTTCGTCCACGTACGCTACATTGGTGCATACTCCATACAAGAGAACCAATGGGATGCCTTCCTGACCGAGGTGACAAGGGTACTCAAGCCCGAAGGACGTCTAGAATTGGTGAGTAAAAGAGGTATCGGGGTCGCAAGGGTGATCGGCGCTGATCGAATTCCTTGCACGCTTTGCAACCATTGACAGCTCGAGAACAATCTCACCTTTGTGGGCAATGTGACACACGTGTCTGTAGCAAAGATGCGCAAGGCAGCCAGTGGTCAACCTCAGGTCGGGAGTCTCACTGAGCAAGTGCCTCAGCCACCCCGCCAATTCGGCGCGGTAGAAGATGCCATTGAGAGGCTCCTGTCCCGACGGTTCATCAATTCGCAAGTCTTGTCGGTCATTCCAACTTCTCTCATTGTCTCCGATTTCCGGGACCTACAAATCGGCAATCCTCGTAGGATGCCCCTCTTAGTCGATCCTCACGATAGAGCAACGATCACCCAGACAGACCCGAGCAAGATCGACTGGACCAAGCACTTTACTTCTCGAGCACAGATTGGTCAAGGTCTTTCGAATAGCGGCTTTGCACCAAAAGACGTCTCTGGAATGCTCAATCTGCTCACTGTCCACAGAGCGGAGCTCTTCTCCTCGATGCGCGATCTCCTGTGGCGAGAGGCCGAGGAAGAAAAGCATACTCTCTTGACTCGAGCTGCTGGCCACCTGGGCCAGGGAAGGATGACGGGCACTACGAGTGAGGCATCCCATGCCTCCTGGGCCCATCCGTGGAAGAATCGCGCCGCCTTCGATAAAGAGCTGGACTCTCTGCGTGACCTACTGTGGAAAAGGGCAGACTGCGGCTCCCTTATCGCAGGGGCTCTCGGCTGGCGAGAAGGGGAGTTGGAATCCGTCGAGGGTAGAAAGATGGCGACACGCAAGGAAAAGATGACAAAGGGCATCAACAATGCGGCACCTTCGCTTGGCTCAGTTGCGAGTGAGCATGGCAGCATCTCCGACGCAGGTACCAATGAATCCGCTCTACCCCGGCATCTGTCGCAAGACTCAGGCGCAGACATCTCTCCCACCTCTTCTGGCATTCCACCAGCAGGGGGTGCAGCGGGCACAACTGGAGATAGGTCCTCCTCTCCCCAGAGGAACGCGCGTGGATCACCCGAGGTGTACACGCCCGTCGCACCACCTGCAGGTCGCAGAGCCAGCTCAGCATTAAGTATGTCACCAGCAATCAGAGTCAAGCCTGCACATTCTGTGCCTCCTCGTCCCTCCACTTCAGGCAGCGCAGGTGTCTTTGGCGATCCGAGAGGCGGGCCCCTCAATCAGCCCGTTTCTAACTTCCCGGGATCAGACACGCCTTTCACCGTCTCTGATGCTCGCCGGACATCAAAGGTGTCTTCTGCAGCTAGCGCTGGTCCGGAGGACAAGGAGGAGGAAACCGCTGTGCCCGCAATGAGCCAGAGGCGAGCCTCCTCTGTCGCTGCCTCGGTAGAGGGGCCTCCTGCACGCAAAGACTCACCCGCTGAACCGAGCTACATCGGTGTGCTAGGCTTCTTCGAATCGACCGGCTTCACAGCCAAGGGCAAGGCGGACGAGTCGAGTGCGGCTATCCCCAGACCCTTTGGGGGGAGAGCGCCTTCATTCTCTTCGCACAAAGGCGGTGCTGATGGACCGAATTCGGGAGTTGGGGCCATGGGAATGGCAAATGCAACGCCCAGCCAGCGGGCTTCGAGATTACAGCCGCAGTCACAGTCGAGGAATTCCTCGCCTCAACCTTCTGCAGCTACAGCGGGCGGTACATCTGCTCCTCCTTCTCCGGAGATACCGACGAGTGCAACTGCTGCTGCTGCTGCCACACCACCGGGCAGTAATCAAGCGGGTGCTCCGTCTTGAGGCGACAAGGTAAGCACCTCGTGCTGTCCTCCTCATTCTTCCACCCCTCACCTGCTCTACTTACTCGAACGTCGAAGGATGTGCGGTACCCTGGACCCTGTTTCATCTCTTCATTTCCCCTCTCACTCACTCTCTCTCTCTTATGGAAACGCACGCACCCCCTCACGAATTCTTCATGCCCCGATCAATCTATACCATCCCTTGCTCCCAACCTTCGCTACAAACGCTCACGCTCACGCTCACGCACGCACTGTACATTCTATGCCAATCCCTCTTACGTATTGTCCTGTCTTGCACACCAAACCAAATGATGTATGGAATTGCACTTTGCTCTACTTTGCTCGTATACTGTCCTTCCTTTCTGTCTCACACTCACTCACTCACACACTCTCTGTGTCCTGCTCTCATCACTCTCAAGGCAAGGCAAGGCAAGGCAGGTGAAAAGGCAATATCAATGTCAACGAGATTGTTGGCATTGAAAAAAAAATCCTCTAGTGTACTGTACTGTAGTACATTTCGAGCGCGAGTCAAGAGAGAAGCACAAGAGAGAGAGAGAGACTAATGTACAGGTACAAGGGGGGTTTATGCAAAGATGCGATGGGAGATAGATGGAGCAGGAGTACGGAGTGGAGCACGGAGCACGGAGCAAGGAGCAGGGAGCACGGAGCATGAGAAATAGATGGGGGGATAGGATAGACAAGAATTGGATGGGATGAAAGCAAGGTGATGGTGTGTGTGGTGTGGATGGTGTGGATGGTGTGGATGGTGTGGATGGTGTGGATGGTGTGGATGGTG
>NW_020289915.1:938814-1079048 GCF_003144135.1 Microstroma glucosiphilum
TGGTGTGGATGGTGTGGATGGTGTGGATGGTGTGGATGGTGTGGATGGTGTGGATGGTGGACGGATGGTGTGGATGGTGTGGATGGTGGGTGGATGTGCGAGCACCACCCTTCTTCTCTTTTCTTCTGTTTGAACGACAGCTGCCTGCTCCTCGCTACTCAACGCAGTTTAATAGCGCACACCCTCTCCCCTTCTTTTGTCAAGACCAGCCTCTCCTTCCAAGGCGCTAGAGCTTGCGCAAGAGTGGCGGTGGTGGTAGTGGTGTGATGCTCTCCTTTGCTTGCTTGCTGCTGCTGCTGCTGCTGCTGTGAAGAAGGTAGAGCGTGATGTGTAAAGGCACCAGCGAGACGGGCGATGCGAGTTCTCCTCTCTTCTTCTTGAGCAGGAGTGGCAGGTGCGGATGCAGAGGCGAGGTCGAGCTGGCTGAGGTCTGCTTCGTCCCAGGAGTCTAGGATTTTGGTCTGGCTCTTTTTGGTGGGAGCTGCCTGCGGAGCTGTCTTTGAAGAGCTGGCGGTAGCGTTTGATACGGGCACCAGGTGTGTGTCGATCAAGAGGACTTCCTCGAGCCACTGTTCTCCCTGGGGTTCTCCATCTTGCTGCTGCGACGAGAGGGAGAGCGGCAGTGGCACGCTCATGTACGCCTTCTTCAGCTGCGTCCAAGCCTGTGCCCTCATCTTGGGTACAGCCTGCTCCAGGAGCAACTTCTGCCAGACCGATGCACGTCTGTGACTAAGAAGTTTGCGGAAGAGAAGTACATCTCCCGTCCGGAGTGCTCGATCTGCCTGCTCTGCAAACACAATGTCTGCATTGGGCGTATCCTCGAGGGACAAACCAAGAGCGGCGAGAACCTTGTGCTTTAGAGTGAAGAAGTTGTCTTGCAGTCCACCGGCGGAGCCAAAGCCACCCATGCCACTCTTGCCACCGGAGCCCAGGCAGGTGTGTGAGAGGAGGAGCAGAGATGCGTGGTGTGCTCGTGTGGCCGGGGTGTCCTCTGCAAAATGGCGCAGCTGAGCAACAAAAGCGTCTTCCTTGCTGCCCTCGGGTGTGCTGGTGAAGTCTGCGAATACGTTTCCGGGCCAGGTGGATGTGGTAGATGATTTGCAGGGGATGTTGGGGAATAAGTCTAGTACGAGACGATTGATGGTGGACGAGAGTTGTCCGGAATTAAGTGTGTGCACAGAAAGGAACAGCGATAGCTGGTAGACTGTGGGGAAAAGAGCAAGGAAGTCTGCGTCAGTATAGTGCTGCGTGCCATCTGCAGCACATCCACTTCTCTTGCTAGGTACTCACCCTCAATAGTGGCAGCATCCATGCGATGGCTGGCCATGACTCCCTCACGTAGCTTCCTCACAAGCAGCAAGATCTCCTCTAGGCTCACTCTGGCCATGTCAATCTCTTCTCTCCTCTTGGCATCCGCTTCTTCGGCCGCATCTCCGGGCACTGCGATCTTCCGAGCGATCTCGGCCAAAGTCAGGGTTGGGAATCTCTGGCAGTGAGCTGCGATCCTGCGGGAGACGTAGCCTCTAAAGTTCTCCTGGGTCTGGTGGTTGGTGAGGTCCTGTTCACTGGATGCTCCGAGGGATGTAGAGTGGGCGGACTGGATGCCTCGGCTGGGGCTGGCAATCAGGGACATTGGGTCCAGGGAGCCTCCCAGCTGTCGGGTGAGGTCCCTTTGCCTTGGCGCTGGTGCCTCTAGGAGAGAGGTGCCATGTGCGCTCGAGGTCTGGCGGTTACCAGGGGCATATCGCGAGGCATTGGAGGCATTTGCGGAATACGGAGAAGATCGAGATGCAGCACCTTGTCCATTCGCAGCAGGCATTGATAAGTTAGGCAATGCAGACGATGGTTGCGATGCAGGCGAGGCCCAGGCTGAGGTGGATGAGCCGGAGAGATGAGTACGGGAATTGCTGGCAGCAGTGCCGCGAGCAGGATGAGAGTTGAGTGAGGAGGAAGGGCTGTTTGCGTGAGAGCTAAGGGTGCCAGCCCCCTGCTTTGCAGCTGCGACTCGGGACGATGCCCACATTGATCTTTCCGTAGAATAATTCATTATGGGAGTCGTAGGTAGCAGTAGCAGTTGTGGGGAAGAAGGAAAGGTGGGGAGGAGTTTCGAGGAGAGGCAGAGGCATTGATGTAGATCGCGGTACGCGTCGCGCTGTGCTAGGTCTCAGTATCGGTCATCGTTCGAGACATTGGGAGGACGTCAGCCATCATGCACAGCACCGACGGAAAGCGGGAGAGGGGGTCCGTGCCGCGCAAGCGAGGGCAGGGGGAGCAACGGAACGGAGCCACGCGCGAAGCAGAGGCAGCCGCCGCCTGCCAGCCTCAGGCGCTGATCGGAAGAAGCAGGGAGGAAAGGGCGGGCATTGAGCGTGGCACCTCAGGTACACACGACAGGCAGGCAGCCCAGGCCAGTGTACCGCAATGCTGAGGACTACCACTCGTATCTACTCCCGCAATCGCCCCTCTGTTCCTGGCGCGCAAGACCGAAAAAGTGCTCAAGTCGTGTATCTGATACGAGGCACGCGGGGGACCTTCTCAATGGCCCGCCTCAGTAGCCATTGTGAGCTTTCTCTCCCTCTCTTATCTCATCCTGCCTGCTCCTACCTACCACCTCCCATCTTTCCCCCTCTTCCTTGAGTGTGCCTAGACTCTGAGCCTTCGCTTGCAACTCCTTGCCCCCTTTGGTAACTTAGACACTCGGCGTTTCTCCCGTCAGCCGGTGGGCTGGGCTGACCCTTGCTCGCCCCCCGTCTTTGTGCAGCGCGCCAGTACACCAGCCACGAAGCAGCCACGAAGCAGCCACGTCCTTTTGCCTCTTGAAGCCCAGCTGCTGCAAACTTCCCATCGGCTAGGCGGGCACGCAGCCGACTGGCGGCCAGTTTAATCAGATCTTATCAGGCAAGGAGCCAGTCAGCCGAGGCACACCAGCACAAGACCCGAGGAAAGCAAGAAGAGGACGGAGTTGCAGCGCCCAAGGGTGAAAACGGGGAGCCATGTCAGGCATCAATAGTGAGTGGGAGGACAAGCAGAAGCACAGGCGAGATGCAGGCAGGGGTAGACGGGAGTAGCCGAGGTGCTTCCCTTTTTCCCCCCTTGAGCGGGAAGGGCGAAGATCCACTCCATCGCTAGGTGCAAGCCACAGCGACTGGTAGGGCCACCCGCTTCCTACCCGTCCTCGATGCTCTTTATATCGCCAGAAACTGCTCCCGCGCTTTCTTCCTTGCTCACCTTGCGCCCCTCCTTCCATCCTCACCTCTCCCTCATCCTCCCCCTCCCCCTCTCACCCGCCCGTCATGACTTCAGCTACCGATGTCTTCTCGGTGGTCATCTTCTTCATCGCCTTCAGGGAAGCAATGGAGGCTTCTCTCATCATTGGAACGTTGCTGGGAATGGTAAGCATCGCAAAAGTACACAGAAAGACAGGATAGGGCGCCAATCGCGTGCGGTGATTGACGATGAAGTCCTTTCTTGATCCCTGCCCGGCCCAGATGGAGTCTCTAGCTCGTGACCTTCTCCCAGACCGTGCTTCCTCTGCAACTTCGACGACAGTAGAAGGTGCCAACGTCTCTGAGCATGCCGCTGCGGATCTAGAGCAAGACCAGGAACGTATCAAGGAGCGTAAAGTTCTGATCAAGAAGCTTCGCAAGATGATTCTCTTCGGTGCAGCCACCGGTCTCGGTATCGCAATGGCCATCGGTGCCGTTTTCCTCGCTATCTTCTATACACAGGCCAACGACTTGTACGCCAAGGCCGACGAAGCATGGGAGTCTGCCTTCAACCTCGTCGCCATGATCCTCATCACACCCATGGCCCTGGCTCTTCTACGTGCTGATCGTTCCAGGGGCAAATGGCGCGCTAAGCTAGCAAAGGCCTTCGCCGGCAAGCTTACCGAACAGGAAGAAAAGGATGACCCTTCTAGCGCTGCAGCCCACGCCGTCGGCGTCGACCCCACTGGCCACAATTCGTCTTCGGCTGATGACAAGACCGGCACGGACAAGAAGAGCAGCGACCCTTCTTCGCCCAATGAGCAGCACGTTGCCGAGCTCGCCCAGTCGGGTAGCGTTGGCAGTGGTCTCTCCCATTCTGTCAACACTCCCAAGCCATCGCTCCGTCAACGCATGGTCGCTTCTGTCAAGGCACCCTTTCTCAAGGCCAACCGAGGACGAACGACCCTCTTCACCATCCCGCTCATCACTACTCTACGTGAAGGTCTCGAAGGTGTCGTCTTCATCGGCGGTGTTTCCCTAGGTCTCCCAGCTACGAGTATTCCCCTTGCCGCCATCGTGGGTCTCGCACTAGGATTGTCGATGGGCTTCATCATCTTCAAGGCTGGAGGCTTCTCCAAGATCAGGTAGTGAGTAGTCAGAGACCCCCTGCGAAGTCTTCTCATGGCAGCTTCCTGACATCCACCCTCTCATCCCCACCCTTCTGTCCGCCCTTCAGCTTCCTCCTCCTCTCCACCTGCCTCTTGCTCCTCATCGCAGCAGGCATGGCCTCCCGCTCCGTCTGGGGTATCCAATACTTCATCTACGGTCGCAAAGTCGGGGATGCAGCAGCCGAGGGCGGTTCCGGTCCAGGATCCTACGATGCCACAAACTACATTTGGCACATCGACTGCTGCAATCCAAATGAGAGCAGTGGTGGTAACGGTTGGGGAATCCTCAATTCACTAGTGGGATGGAACAACACGGGTACATTCGGAAGCATCTTTGCGTACATTGCGTACTGGTTTGTGGTTATTGGGTATATGATCTACTCCTTCTGGGTCGAGGGAAGGTTGGCATTGGCTTACAAGTGGAAGGGAAAGAGGACGGCTCTTTGGGAGAGCAAAAAGTGCGCGGCAAAGAGGCAGCGTACGCATGCCGCCTAGAGGAGAAGCACTAGATGGCCACCCGAAGCGGATAGGCAGAGGTGTAATGGGTTCAACATCGCCCCACACGATTCCCTGTAAGAATTTTCTCATTCCCTTTCTTTCATGTCACTCGCCTCTCTCTTACGTCGAAGAGCCCTTGCTCTCTCGACAATGAAACAATCAGTCACCTTTTCCTTTGCTCTGACAGCGTATGTGATCGATTGTACACAGGTCACACCAGAGAACGAGGAAGCTTATAGATGTGATGTGGTATATATTGGTACGGACACGGACGGTCAAGAGCACCTCTTCTGCCTCTCGGTACTCGAAGCAGCAGCCAGCGCTGCAGCGCTCCTGGCTGCTTCTCTCCAGTCTTGCAAATGTATACTAGTCTTGCTCACCTTGACCCCATCACCACTCGACGATGCTGACGATGACAATGAAGATGACGTCCCCGCCACACCTGGAGTGGTGGCCTTCCCACTCGAGTGACTCCCCAGCATCTGTGCAATTCCCCTCTGTACAGGAATTGCATGGGCATAAGGATGTTCTGGTCTTCTCTTCCCCGCCAGGAGTGAGTCTAGTATCCAATCGACCTTTACGAACTTCTTTACCCTTCCGGCTTTGAGCTGTAGCATCTCCTGCGTCTTCTTGGCCGAGAGGGTCATTTCGCTTACGATGTGCGTGGTGCTTCCACAGGGGAGGTAGTGAACAGTGGCACCATTGAGGCTGAGGAGACGCTGGAGCTCCTTGTTCCCAATCTTTGTACCAGCATAGCCGTTAATGTAGATGCTCAAGCCCTTGAAGATATCAGATTGCTTCTCCTCACTTGCTGCCTGGTCGCGCAATTTCCTCATACGGGTATGCCACCATCCCTCTGGAGAACTGGTATTTGCTACTCCCACACGATTCGCGACTTGGTGGCCGGTGCTGGAGGAATTGTAGTGCAGCGTGCCGGCACCGACGGTTGAGTGGGTGATGGGGTTCTTCTCGTCTTGAAGGGCTTTACGACTCGTGAGGGACTGAATCTCACGTTTGGAGGCGGATGAGAAGAGAGGCACTCGAGGAATGGATGATATTTTCCTCTTTGTCTCCGAGGAGGATGATGAAGATGAGGATGTAGACGCAGCATCGTTGTCCTTCACAATTTCTGCGTCTTCGTCGGAGGTGAGAGGCGCTTCAGGAGAGGCTGAAGTAAGGTACGCCTGCCTTGGCTTTGAGCTCGAGTAGCTGCGCCGACTATCGCAGCGCTTCAACATTTTAGCAGGTCTTTGATCATCTACTGTGTCTGCCTGTCTTGTTTGATCCTTCCCCGGAGGCACTCTGCTCTCCATGATGTCCACAGTTGCTTTTTCTGACTGATCCGCCTTGCAAGGCGTTGCCTCTTCATTGTCATCACTGCCGCTCAACAACTTCGCCTTCTCCCTCTTCTCCTCCTCTTGCCTCTCCCTACACCTTTCGAAACCTCTTTCCATGGCATTGATGATCTTCCTCGCCCTCAGAGGCGTCTTTGCTCGCCTCTCGCCCGCCTTGGGTGGACCTGGAGGAGCATAGGCGCGGCTTGATGAGGAAGACGAAGAGGAGGAGGAAGAAGCATTCGCAGAAGAGGAAGAGGAGGAGGCAGTGCTGCTCTTTGAGCGTGACAGGCCCAATGATCTCTGCGGATCTGCCATATCTACTTCAGACTAAAAGTGATCCATCTCTAATGTGTTGTGTTGTGGTAGGGGTGTGGGCATGGTCAATGTTCGTGGATGATCACCAAAGCTGGTCCGTCGCCCTTTCCGTCCCTCTTTCCGTGTTTGTCTTGGAAGCGGAGCCACGCCACGCGCCGAGTGGCTGAGGGCAGTACGAGGTTGAATGGTGCTATGAATTCGATACAGTCGACAACCAAGATCGACGAGAGAAAAAAGGAACAACGAGACAAGTTCTACAACGGCAGATGTACAATCACAAACTTCTTGGTCAACTTCCCTTTCTTCTATACTCTACAATCTAGCTCCCTCCCCTCCTTCCTCCATCCTCTTGCGCCCCTCCTCAATGCCCTCGTGATACCCACTGACATGCTCAAAGATGCCATTGCCGAGAGCCAGATCCAGCGCCTGCCAGACATTGGAGATGAAGCGAATTTCCACCTCTTCCTTGACATTGGCCGGAATGTCCTGCTCTACGTCGGCTCGGTTGCGTATGGGAAGCAGAATCTTCTTGATACCAGCCCTGTGTGCTCCAATGACCTTTTCGCGAATTCCGCCGACGGGTAGCACAAGACCTCGTAGAGAAATCTCGCCCGTCATGGCAATCTTGGGATCGATGCTGGTGCGGGTAAAGAGACTGGCCAGAGCACAAAGAATAGCCACGCCCGCTGATGGACCGTCCTTTGGAATGGCGCCGGCTGGGAAGTGCAGGTGGACATCGTTCTTTGGGAACGGTGCATCGCGAGAGGGCAGGATGCCCAACTGATATCCGTGAGCCTGAAGCCAGGAGAAGGCCAGAGTGGCTGACTCGCGGATCACATCACCAAGAGAGCCTGTAAGCTTCAGCGACGCAGTTCCAGGAGGCAGCAGGAGGGTCTCAATGAAGAGGATGCCTCCCGATCCAGAGCCCTGGTAGGCTAAGCCGGTAGCATTTCCAGGTCTTGCCTCGCGCTGTGCAACTTCTGGCTCGTACGTCTCGATGCCGAGGTAGCTACGCAAATCTTCGAGCTTGATGACTGGATCGTAGCTATCCCTTCCACCTTTGCGATGCTCGGCATACTCGACAGCTTTGCCTCGAATGACAGTAGATATGCACCTTTCGAGAGTTCTCACTCCAGCTTCGCGCGTGTACGAGGTGGCGATCTTCAGGAGAACCTCATCAGAGATGTCGATCTCTTGGGGCTGCAGACCTTGTGCCTTGATCTGCTTCGGCATCAGATAGTTGCGAGCGATGTGTACCTTCTCATCGTGCGTGTATCCAGAGATGTGGATCACCTCGGTACGGTCGAGGAGAGGAGCACTGATCGTGTCTAGTGTGTTTGCGGTGGCAATGAAGAGAACACGACTGAGGTCGATGGGGCAGCCGATGTAATGGTCCTGGAACGAATGGTTCTGCTCTGGGTCCAGAACCTCGAGCATAGCAGCACTGGGATCTCCGTGGAGACCGTTGCCGCTTCCTAGCTTGTCAACTTCATCGAGGAGCAAGACGGGATCCGAGACGCCCACCTTGCGTAGGGACGAGACGATCTCGCCGGGAAGTGCACCGACGTAGGTCCTTCGATGACCTCGAAGCGAGGCCTCGTCTCGAACACCACCCAGACTGAGCCGGGTGAATGGTCGGCGAAGTGCTGTAGCGAGCGATCTTGCGATCGACGTCTTACCTGTACCAGGTGGGCCTACCAGCAGCAGGATAGGACCTTTGTCCCTTGGCGTGGCTTTACGAATCCTGCGCTTCTTCTCCAATGCTGCCTCAGCCTCCGAAGAGTCTGAGGGGCCGGGCGTGGATTCCGCACTCTCAGCAGACCCCTCGATGTCTAGCTTGGCCATGTCGTCGACTTTGCGCTCAGGCATGCTGTTAGACGACGACGATGTGGTCGCCTCTTCGGCCTCTGCCTTCTCCATTGCCTGCATCTGCTTGAGCTCCAGCACTGCCAAGTACTCGATCAGTCGCTTCTTGACTTTCTCCATGCCGTAATGGTCTTCGTCTAGAATTCGACGGGCTCGGGAGACGATGCCCTCGTCTGCGCTATCGCCATCTCGTTGGGCAGACTCAATGAGGGTCTCATGGCCAGAGCCTTGAGGGCGAGAATCGGCAGGAGTATTCCTTGCGGGGACCTTCACCTCTCCGAGGTCAGAGGAGACCTTGTCCCATGGGAGTTCAGCCATTACCTCAAGATAAGAGATGACCACACCACGCTCGACGCTTTGTTGAGGGATCCTCCCCAGCCGCTTCAGCTCCCTATCGCAAACCTTGCGAGCCTCTGGAGTAAGCTGGGCTGCATCGAGCTTACGTGTCAACTCGGCAATCTCATCCTCTTCCTCCTCCTGACCATCGCTACCATCGTTGCCCCCACCACCGCCGCCGGACCTGCCGCCTCCGCCGCCGAGAGGGCCGCCACCTTTGAATGGGTTGCCACCGCTCTTGGCAAGGGGCCTGGGACCTCCCTCTGAAGGGGTGCTGCCTTTGGAGCTAGGAGCGCGAATGCGAACAATGCCACTCGGGGCTCCGCTGCCCTTGCCATCACTGTTGCTGCCATTGACTGAGAATGTGCCCGAATTGGTAGTGATCTTGGCGGTGATGTTGGGATTCAATGCAGCGAGTTGCGTAAGCAGAGACTCGAGCTGACCACGGATCAGAGTCTCCTTAGACGCATCGTTGAGAGGTGCGGCCAAGGACGTCAGGAGATCCCGTGCAAGACGAACTCTCGCAGCTCCCAGCGAGAGCATCTTCGCAGCACTCCTCACTCGCTCCTTGGGATCGAACTCGGAGAGCAGATTGAGGCGGTCTTGCCACTCGCAAGCTCCGCCGAGAGATCCCACAAGGACGTCCGCCAATTGCGCCGCTTGGTTGTCACGAGCATCCTTGACAAAGGAGCGGATGCGGCGGATGAGCATCGGCGGCATGACAGGCATTGTGACCGAAGGTGAATCCTTTTGTAAACTACTCGCCCCTAGCGTAGACAGAGCATCGAGCAAGTCCATGGCTGTCACCTTGAGAGCCTGTACGGCCTCTCGATCTGCCTTGCTGCTTGGCGTAGGAGGCCAAGGACCATCTGTAAAGGCGGTGATACTAGCTAGCGGAACAGCGACATCAGGTACCGTGATACTTCGGTCCGAGTCCAGAGCTGACGAGGTGAGAGGAGCTCTCATGGAGAGCCAGCGATCCAGTCTCACTCTTGTGAGACCACTGATTGTGAGGATGCAAGTCTCGGTCGAGGGCTGACGGGTCAGCCGCATGAGACGAGCCTGTGAGGAGGGAAGAATCGAGGGGGAATGTGGTGAGCTCACTGCCGGACGCTAATCGCCACTCCCACAAACTGAACTCACTACTACAGCCCATTCATGCAGCTGATTGACAGAGATGCTGTTGTGACCTTCCCTGGCAGAGACGGCGTTCGCTTTAGACGGTGGCGAAGGCGCCTTGAGGGTTGGGACACATGCGATCAGAATAGGCTTGCTTGCATCTATCGGTGGCGGGTTCTCAGAGGTGGCCTGATTGGCGCCCGTCGCCTGCAAAGCAGCCTTGAGGAGTGAAAGAGAGTGGGCATAGGACAGTGGAATGGACAAGAGCAGGGAAGGATGAAGGATTAGGGGATACGGCAGGGGCAGAACGGGGAGGCGGTTGGGAATGTGTGGGATTGCGTCAGACGACATTGTGCGTCAAGCTAGGAAAAGGTATGACTATATGACCGGATGATGAAAGCGAAGGTACGGAGACGTGCTCCCCGATGTTGTTGAGATGCTGAGGTGAAGATTATTACTGGTACGCGGGAGATGGGATGGGATGGGATGGACGACGTTACTCTGATGTGCCACTGTGCGCTATGGTAAGAGCCTCACTGCCGCGATAACGCAACCGTGAAACCCGGCTGGAGTGTTGCGCTCGGTCCGCCCCGCCTGCCGGACTAACACTTGTGGGGTCGGAACGGAAGGAGCGGCAATGTGGATCACCGTGGAGTACTGTGGAGTAGCTTTAGCGAGGTCGCCTGACGCTCTCCTCGCTCTTTGGGTCACAAGAGCCTCCATTGCCGATCCAACGCAATGCCGAGCCACACTGAGGAGGGCTAAAGGGTCCTAGTGGACAACGGAAGCATGTCTTCCTCCCTTTGACTGTGTTACCATCCTCTCTGTCGGCGCCAACATCGACCACTGAACGAACATGTCTTCCTCGCACGCGCTGCAGCTCAATCAGCACCAGGTCAAGCCGGGTGTGATTCTGTCCCAGGTTCTCAATGTCTGCCCTCCAGGTACCAAGCTCATGGCTCTCAACCTGGGATCCCTGATGTGTGATACCGGCTGGCTGATCCGTGGTGCCAATGGCTCGCTGAAGTCGAATCCTTCGGGCCCTTCGCAGCCCGATAGAAGGGAGCTGGCAGTGTACGCACTTTTGATCGACCATCCCTCCGAGGGCCTCATACTGATGGATACTGGCTGTGGGCGCAACATCGTCGAGACCTGGGGTCCTGTCGCTGATGTCTTCGCACCCGAGCAAGGGGGAGAAGAGTATGAATTGGACACAGCCATCAAGAATCTTGGCTACGACATCAAGGATGTCAAGAAGGTCATCATGGGTCATCTGCATCTCGATCGTGGGTATACGGGTGCTAGCTCTTGAAGGACATATGCCGGCCTGAGCTCGGGCGCACCTTCGGAAAGGTCATACTCAAGCTCACGCAATGCCCTCCTTTGCCTTTGACTTCCCTCCCTTCCTACAGACGCCGGTGGTCTCACCTACTTTACCGGCACAGACACGGAGATCTGGGTGCACAAGATTGAGCTTGAGAACGCCTTCTATTCTGCAGCCACGAAAGCAGATAGCGCAGTCTACATGGCTCACTACCTCCAATTGAGCCTGAATTGGAAGTGCTTCACTGGCCAGACGTACGATTTTGCTCCAGGTCTCACAATTCACCATCTCCCAGGTCACTGCCTTGGCCTCTGTGGCCTTCAGGTTAACTTGCAGGACACCGGTACGCTGATCTTCCTAAACGATCATGCTCACATCCAGGAGAATTACGATGGCAGTCCTCCAGGCTGGCTGGTGCGTGACTACCAGGCCTGGTTTGAAAGCAATCAGCGTATCAAGAAATTGCAGAAAACCACTGCTGCACAAGTCTTCCCAGGCCATGATTTGATGGTCAGTAAGCTCTATGGCAAGGTCTGGCAGTGATGGCAGGGTGGACAGCGTAGCCTGAGGCTCTGTGGCAGGATGATTGTAGCTATTCCAAGGCGTCGATTACGTAATACCGTGGCCGAGAAGATTACCCCGCCGTGTTTTACCATTTCCGCCGGAAAGCTGGAGATTGGGATTCCGGGCGTTGCTGCACTGTCGTCGTATTCCTAATGTAACCTTCCTCCTGATTGTGCTATCCCCTCTTCTGCCTCCTACCTCGTCGCAAAGTCCATCTGCCTGCACATCTGGGCCTGCCCCTAAGAAGGGCCGTGTCCCTCTGCCCCAACAACCATCTGATTTATTACTCACGACCGAGTGTTGTCGGAAGCCTGCTCCTATCGTATCCACAACATCAACCCGCAACGCGATGGAGCTAAAGCTCACATCCTCTTCCAACGACGTCTTCGTCTATCCTACAACGGCTCACGTAGATCCTGCCTCGGCACCTGACCCAACTAGAGTCGTGGCTCAATGCATTTCTGTGTCCTCGACTATCTCCTCCCTAGTGATTCTCAATATCTCCTTGCGAGTCTCCGAGAAGCACAAGAGCAGCGAGAAGATCAAAGATCTGACTATTGTCGTTGAGGCTGCAGAGACGCTGGCAGTAAGTATCTTTTGCAGAGCGGCCTGAAGCTAGTGCTCGTTACTCATTCCCACGTTGCTCTGCGATTCCAGTTCCCAAGCGGCTTCCTCGAGACCAATGAGCCATTCAGCTCCAGACATGTCATACAAGAGGCTGCAGGTCTGACGTTGCAGAGCGGAGCGACGTACTCATGGGACTTGCCGCTCCTCATCCCTTGCAACGCTGCTCCTTATGAAAGATGCCATCATGCCAAGAACTTTTGGAAGGCCTCGGCGAAGCTGAACATTCATGGTCGGCTGGTGAACAAGACGTACAAAGCGGAAAAGGTGAGCATAATCTACACTGCCGGACAGATGAGGCTCCCTTGCTGAATCTCCTGCGCCCTCTCCATTTCTTCGCCCCTCGCAGAACCTCTTTGTGGTGCAGGTTCCGACTGAGCAATCTGCGCTATCATACGAGCATACGCACAGCGGATTCGCCGAAGGCCCAGGGGTGAGTTGCCCGTTTTCCTCTCTGGACTTTGCTTCAAGACCCTTTCTCTGACTCGTCTGGAACTGTTCATGCCCACCTGCCCAATAGCCCATTCAACTGGCCTTCATTTCTCGCTCAGCCTCTGTTGGAGGCTACCTGCGCGGAGCTCTCCTTTTGCCGTCTCCATCCCCCGTCATGAAGCTGCAAGCTATCGTAATGACACTTGTACAGACGACCAGTCTGATCTCTCGGAAGAAGCCGGATGGATACTTCGAGACCTGCCAGCCTCAGCGATTCGAATTTGTCAAGATCAGCGGCGAAGAGCTGGAGAATGCTGTGACGCATACCGGCGCCCTCTGTCGACCCAAGGCTGCCACTGGTGATGAGATCGAACTCGAATGGATTGCTCGACTTCCCTCGGATGATCTAGCTCGGTGAGTGGGCCCGCAGAAAATCAGCACTCTTCCTCGTTGAACTGACAACGTGACATGCCTTGGTATTTCCCTCGGCTAGACCTACCACATTGGACGGCAGCCACGCGGCCATTAAGATTTCGCACCAGATCGAATTCTCGATCTTGTACGACGTCGACAAAGACAACCCAACAAGAGACGAGCGAGGTGACCTCATGAGGAAACGGTACCGAATCACATGGCCGGTCAAGATCCTTAGCTGCTCCTTGAGGTGGAGAAGCTTGGTGTTGCCAGAGGTGAGCAGGAACGTGGCAATCGCAGCACTAGGTGCTGACAGTATCTGACATACCACTCTCTCTCCACTCAATGATAGTATTCTGCTCAGGACTCAAATCCAGTGCCCGTGATGGACAGGAACGTCTGGCATGCCCGGACGGAGCACGAGGCGCAAGATCATTGCAATTGTGGCGACACCCTGGAGGCCGTCCTTCAATACGAAGACGAAGCCGAGGCGTCTGGCACACATACCTCGAATCTCATGCGAGAGCAGCTCCTGGAACAGCGTCCTGTGCGCTACCATGCCGACTCGCGGTCGAGGTCTCGAGGTCCAAATGCACAGAATCGCCGTCATGCGAGGAGCCAAGCTCGTTCTCGACTGCTGGACGGCTCCGGTACAGAGGAACACTCTCGCGCCAACTCGCCTTCCATATCGCGTCGCAACTCTCAAGAACGTATGGGCAGGCTTGGACCCCCTTCTAGCTCACGGCAAGGCAGTCGCGCTGCTTCTAGAAGTCGAAGCATGACGCCTCGTACTCCACGCTCTCGCTCCGTTGCACCCACTCCGGACAGAATTAGTATCGACTTCCAAAGGATGACGCTGGAAGGGGAGGATGGCAACGAAATGAGCGGAGAGGGAGAGAGTGGAGACAGTGTGCTTGGGGAGGAGAGTGATGGGTGGGACGAAGAGGACGATGAAGAACTAATGGACAAATTGGAGAGGGAGAGACTCAAGCAACAACAGCTCTACCATCCTTGAAGCAGAGCAAGGCGCGAATCTTGCATAGAGTCAGTCACCAAAAAATCATGTCACCTATATACCAGAGTAACAGCGAAAGGAAATTGTCATTTCTGATTGTAGGAGAACAAGTGACTGCGATCAAGAACAGACTAGTCGCTCTCGTCCTCATCGCTCGAGACAGCCTCACTCTGCTGACTCTTGTTCTTCTTCTTTTGCTGCCCAGCTTTCGCCTCTGTCCTGCCCTTCTTCTCCATCAATCTCCGCCCCTCTCTCCTCTCCTTCTCATCCAGCTCCTTGACCCGACTACCAGAAGCTTCTCCGACGCTCTGTCTCTCCACTACCTTTCTCTTCAATCTCCTCTTCTCCTTCCTCCCCACCTTTGGCAAATTGAGCAAGTACTGCGGGATGTTCCCCTCCGTCGCGGCTTCTGGGTTGCTCTGCTTGATGATGTTCAGAATCGAGCGAAGGTTGGGCGCGTCCTCCTTTGTGAAAAAGGTGACCGCTCGACCTTTTCGACCAGCACGTCCAGTACGTCCGATGCGGTGAATGTAAGATTCCGTACTGAGCGGGAAATCGTAGTTGAGAACTAGCTCTACACCCTTGAAGTCCAGTCCACGGGAGAGGACCTCGGTGCAGATCAGTAGCCAGATCTCGCCTCGCTTGAAAGAGGAGATGACACCTTCTCTCTGCGTGCGCGAGAGGTCCGAATGAACTGTGTCGATGCGCAAGCCGTCATAGACTAACTCATTGTACAAGTCCTTGGCACGCTCGATGGACTGCACAAAGAGTAGCGTGGGCGGCTTCACCTCTCCCATCTTCAGCATTGTTCTCAGCTCGAGAAGCTTGCCTTCCTCCGTTCCCACGTATTTGAGCTTCTGCGATACATCCTCAGAGGAAGAGTCCTTGGCTCCCACAATGACTCGGATGTAGTCTGGAGCGAGAAATGACTTGCTCAAGGTCTCCACGGATGATGGGAGAGTGGCGGAGAAGAGAGACTTCTGCAACGAGGGAGAGGTGCAGAGGGATAGCAGAAGATCCGTCTGTTTGAGGAAGGCCGCTGAGAGGAGCGTATCGGCTTCATCTAGAATCACCTGAGTCACACTGCAGAGTGGAAAAGGAGATGACGCGTCCAGTCAGCTTGAAAAGCCATCGTCATCAGCGTTGCGCTTTACCTGACTCACTTGGCTAGACTCCAGCCCTCTACCTCTACGGCTTGTACCAGTCTCAGAGGCGTGGAGATCAGGACATCGAACTTGGCTCCCTGCCCACCTGTGCTCGCCTCCTTCTCCGCCTCTTCCACAGCTCTGATGCGCTCTCCTCCTGTCAAGAGCGCGATCCGGACTCCTTTGCTTGCCTTCTTCCCTACAATAGCACCAGGACGGCTCCTGGCAGCCTCTTCCTGCCCTTCTGGACTGGCTTGCAAAAGGCGGCGAGTCTCGTCGTAAATCTGCGTTGCCAGCTCTCGCGTGGGTGATAGAATAAGAGCTCTCGGACCTGGCGAAGGGGCCTTCTTACTTCCAGCGCGAGCTGCGCGATCCTTGTAGATCTGATGAACAAGGGGCAGCAAGTAGGCAAGAGTCTTTCCTGATCCAGTCGGCGCCATTGCAAGGAGATCTCGACGCTGAAGCGGGGAAGAGGTCACGAAGTCAGGTGTCGATCTCTGCAGAGCTCAGCGTGGCACCTCAACTCACCTCGAATGCAATGGACAAAGCTGCTCTCTGTACACCCGTGAGATCCCAGCCCCTGCTTTCCAGCTCACTAATCATCCAGTCTGGAATGCCATACCTCTGACCCGCTTCTGCCCAAGATACGAGTGGACGGGGGAAATCTGTACCAGAGATGTTCAGCCGATGCTTCCGCAGATAGGCCTTGAGTGTCGTGGAATCGAGAGATGGCACCTGCTTCGCAGCAAGTTCCCTCTTGCGCTTCTTGTTTGACTTTTTCAGCTCTTCTCCGATATCACCGTCGGCTCCGGACCGAACGCTGTGGGCAGATGGAAGCCCTTTGGCATTGCTGCCGCTGCTGCTGCCAAAGAAGTCAAGCTCGGCGGGGAGAGTAGAAGGTCCAGCCACCGATGAAGGCTGCTGGCTACCCTGATCCTGCCTCTCTTGTCGATCGAAGACGTCGACCTGTGGCCCGAAGCGGGACTTGTCGAAGGATCCTACGCCCAGAGAGAGGGCGCGGAAGGCTGCTGACATGTCGTTCACGAAGGAGAGTGTGGAAGTGGTGGGTGGGAGTAATGATGGTGACCAGCTTGGGTGGTGAGAGGAACGGAAGCGACAAAATTTCATGCCACGGCTCCACTCGGCTGCAGGCGGAGAGGATCAAGGCGTCACTGGGCCGCACGCGATCCGCGTCTGATGGTCTTTGTCCTCCTCATCCAACACTTGCCTCACCGACTGCTTGAATACCGTAGACGTCCTCTTCGCCGCTCATGTCGGCCTTTACTCTTCTCGCTCGTCCATTCAGATGGTTCCGCAAGGCGCCAAAGACAGAGTACGAGGAAGTCCTGGCC
Source organism: Microstroma glucosiphilum (assembly GCF_003144135.1). Classification (NCBI taxonomy): domain Eukaryota; kingdom Fungi; phylum Basidiomycota; class Exobasidiomycetes; order Microstromatales; family Microstromataceae; genus Microstroma; species Microstroma glucosiphilum. The sequence goes on from NW_020289915.1 coordinate 955,531, forward strand.
GATCTCACAGCAGAGATCGACCATGTGCAGTCCAACCTGGTGCAGGTCCAGGCTCGGAAACGCAGGGCGACGCTCATTCTGCCCTTTTGGGCATCGATCCTATGGCTGGTATGGACGGTGGTGATGTACTTCCTGGGAGAGCTGCAAATGAGCACATTCAGCAGTTCCAATGCTTGGATCATCTGGGGGCCGGTCTTGCTGGTGCCGTTCCTGTGAGTCGCTAAGAGTCAGGCTCAGGGATCGTTGCTTTCAAGGTAAAGGAGCTAATCTGCCTCTTACCATCTTGCAATCTCTCAGCATCTTCTTCACGCGTAGGATTGTAAGGTGGTGGTACAAGCGAGTACAGGCGGCAGAGGGTGAGTACGAGATCAGCGGAAGCATAGTGATTAGACACATGCTGAGGTCTAAGCTACTGCATTCGCCAACTCGCAGAGGAGCATCTCAAGGATCTTCAGCGTCAACGTCGAGCCAAGATTGAAGAGATCAAGAGAGCTACCAAGTACGACCACTTGAGACTTCTGCTGGAAAAGTATGACGATGAAAAGAAACCGGTCACATCGCAACAAGGTCGCGTTGCAGCTGGACCTCAGACGCCCATGAAGGGAGGCAAGCCACAACAGCAGGGTCAAGCTCCCGGCTCAGCAGTAGCTAGGCCACCAGTACCTGGTCAACAACCACTGCCTTCGGCCATGCGGGGAAGTCAAGGGACAGGTGCTCCTACCCCAGCTGGCTTTGGGCAGCCACAGGCACAATCGCGGGCGCCCGCAGCCCCAGCGCAAAGAACATGGCTGGATCGAATGGCCGATAGCGTCCTAGGGGCAGACCCTTCGAGTACAGCCTTGGGACCAGAGCAGAAGTACGCGCTCATCTGCGTGAGCTGCAAGAGACACAATGGCCTGGCGCGGAAAGAGGAATTCGAGGAAGTCCGTGAGTACGAGATGCCCAAAGGATGAGGACACTGTGATTTGAAGCTGATTGATCATCTGCCTGCCCCTCTCCTAGAATACATCTGCCCTCACTGTGGGGTCTTCAACACCCGCAGACCATCGTCCATGCCAGTCTCTTCGCCCTGGAGAGCTTCTCAGGCCCAGGAGACCAGCTCTGGCGAGAAGTCTCGTTCAGATGTCACTGCCGGCAAGAGTGGTACAGAAGCCGCTCGAGGCTTCTCCTCCTCTTTGCTTCGCAATGATGCGGCTCGCGATGGGACGGACTCTCCCCCTCCTGCTACGCCTCTAGCACGGCACTCGGACGACGAAGAAGACGAGGTGGAGGAGCACGAGATTCGCGATGCAAGCGTGGGCGCAAAGGGTGGGGTGACGAAGAGGAGATCTGGTCGACTGGCTGGTATGGAGCTGGACTGAGTGAATCCAGGAGGGGAAAGGTGAAGAGTAGCGTAGGCGACCCGTTCCGTTGCGAGGACCCTGATGCGGTGCAGAGGTGAAGACCCTGATGCCGGGCTTTGCGGGGAATTCGCCGGCTGTGAAATATATTCTTCCCCGCCGCCATTGACGTAATGCCGTCTGGCCGATTACCCTACGCTTGCCGCCCCGTGTTCCTCATTCATTCTCACTTTCCTCATTCCTGTCCATATCCTCACCCATCTTCGAGTAGTCATGTCTTCTGAGGAGCAGGAAGGACCTGCAGGAACAAAAGTGTTAGACACGCTCTACCCGCTCACCCACTTCATCGGTCATCGTCCCCCTACCGTCTCTTCGGAGCTGCAACCGGGAGATGCAGGGTACCGCAAGTTCCATGCAAATTTCCATGCATTCGTAGATTTTGGCTGGTGTGACCCTTTGCGATCCCGTCTGAAAGCTCGCGAGGAGCGACAAGCAGCAGCGCAACGGCAAGAGGACGATAAGGAGGCAGGCAAGGACAACGGGGAGAGTTACGCTCGAGAGCCGTGGCGCGTCTCGCTCGGCTGGCTCCTCTGGTCTCGTCTAAAAGGCGTGGTCCTCTCTACCATACCGACTTTTGCAGTTCTGAGCTTCATTGCCCTGATTGCTCGCTCAGCCTTTTGGCGCGAATATGGCTCCCCTATCATCCTTGGCGCCTTTGGAACCGAGACGGTCATCCTCTTCTGCCTACCTCATCTGCCAGCCGCACAGCCTCTAGCTATCTTCTTGGGAAACACCATTTCTGCTATCATCTCCGTCGCTATACAAAAGGCCTTTGAGCATTACCCTTCTTACAAGCCCGGGAGCGTGGATGGTGTCAATTGGGCAGCCCCAGTCGTGGCGACGATCACGTCTTCTGCGGTGAGTGGAGTGAAGTGGAGTGGAGGGGACGGGTGGTGCAAAGGCACGGACTTAAGCCCTACCTGATGAAGCCCATGTACTGATCTTCTCTATTGCCTCGATTCTTCTTCCATAGGTCATGCAATTAGTAGGAATTGTTCATCCACCAGGAGCAGCCATTGCGGTCCTCGCCACTACTACTTCAAATGTAGTAGGCGAGGGCTGGGAGCTACCGGGGCACATCTGCCTCATCTCCCTACTCTTCATTGCCATGGGTCTAGTATTCAACAACATCGGAGGCAAAACTTACCCTAGCAGTTGGGGTCTGCCTTTCTGGCCTACTGCACCGAGCCCCGGGCAAATTCGGGAACGCTGGAATGTGAAACAGAGGGAGAGCAGGGGGAGGACAGCCGGCAAGGAGGGCAATGCTGCTGAGGAAGGTCGGGAGGGCTCGAATGAGACAGTGGCTCCAAGGTAAAGTACTTCTTGCAAGTCTTATGGCTCATGTGTGCAAATCATCTGTATTCTATTGTCAGACATGTACAGGATTCATCATTGCTACATCTACAGGGAATGATTCACCCTAGACCAGTCCCTTTAACAGGCTCCATCCTCCAATATTGGGATCAGCCTTCAGTCCTTTCACGATCCGGCCCATCTGCGCAGCATGGTACAGCGTCGTCCACCCCGCTCCCACGAGCTTCAGCGGCACCAACTTCAGCAGACCGGGAGGGTGCAGTGCCATATCGGGCGCAGGCACTATCGCTTCTTCTTCGCTAACAGATTCGTCTGTGAAACTTCGAGGTAGATCTGGCAAGAGAGCCGAAGCGCGCCCAATGCCACACATGTCCACTTCAGCGTCCTCGAGAGCTCGCAAGCAACCCGTACGGGAACGCAACCCCCCAGTGAGGATCAGTGCCATGCGATGGGGGGAGTCTGCGGTGGGAGCAGGCAAGGCGGCGGCTGCTCGTCGAGCAAAGTTGCTGAAGAAGGCTTCCCGCTTCTTGGTCGATGCCTTGACTGGAGGTGTGGGCTTGACAGATTGGTGCGACGTTGTTTCACTAAGCTTGGCCATCTCGTCATCTGCGTTGAAGTCGCTTGTGAGGAATGCTGCATGGACCGAAGGGTGCGGAGTAGTCAGCACGATGTGTCTCGGGCAGCCTGATGGCAGAGCCTGCCAAGACGCTTACATGGATTCTCGTAGTTGCCGCCGCTGATCTCGACAAAGTCGACACCTCCCATTTCGGCCAGCCATTGAACATTGAGAAGCGCATCTTCCTCTGTCAATCCTCCATGGACATAATCTGCGGAGTTGAGCTTGATTCCGACAACGAAGGCCTTTGGTAAGCGCCTCCGGATCTCTACGATTATCTCTTCTACGATACGGAAACGGTTCCTCGCTGAGCCTCCGTACTTGTCGGTCCGCAGGTTCGTCCTTGGGCTCAAGAAGGCCGCTAGCATATAGCCCTACCAGTGGAGACACGAAAGGGCGAGGGCAAGAAGGGGTAAGAATGAGTACCAGCGGCAGGACTTACGCCTTGGACAAAGCTACGCACGTGCGACCCATGTAGTTCAACTCCATCGAACCCAGCATCATGCACCACCTCTGCAGCATCAGCGAAGCGCTTGACGAGGTCCTCCACCTCCGCCGTGGTCATAGCTCTACATGAACCCCACATCAGCCAATCAAAGGCAGAGGATAGTGGCCAGGGTAGCGAACCAGCAGCAGTGGCCATTGGCACAGCTGAAGGAGCCATACTGGCCTTCCATGGATACCGGCCAAATCCTCGGCCGGACTGTCTGCCCGCATGCACAAGCTGTACGATGGCCAGTGGTCTGGTATGTTGGTTAGAGGTGGAAGGCGCCTTTCCTGCTTGGCAGCTCTTGGCATACTCCTTGTATCGATCCATGTCGGCCGAAGAGACAGATTTGCTGAAGGTGACGTCGAAGGGCGTGCCGAGGTGCGTCTGGTCGATGGCTATGTTGCCTGTGATGATCATACCCCAACCTCCTTCTGCCCACTCCTTGTAAAGATTCAGTAGCCTGGTGGGTGGCAGACCACCTCCAAAGGGCGCTTGCAGCTCTTCCATGGGAGCCTATATGCGGAGTAGGCAAGCATTAGAAGCTGGTCGCTGTGCTCGGTGCTGCTCTGCCAAGGCTCACCTTGGCGAACCTGTTGGGCACCACGCGGCCACAAGGCAGCGTCACTGGTGACTTGAGCCTATTTACCGACGCGCTCGAGGCCACTGTATCTGCCATCTTATCAATACGCCCACGATCAGTCGAGTTGGATATATGCCCCTCTATCCAAGATCCTCCCAGGTCGAGTCTATCGGCGTGAAAGTATGCAGAGCGGAAAGGCAGACGGAAGTGGAACGTTGCCGCGTAGGTGGGGTCCCTCCTCCAGCCTGCGTCTCGGGTGGACCGGGTGAGAGGGGCGGGCAGAGGGCGGGCGCGCGCCCAGTGAGACGAGTGCCGTCCCCGCGTGCCATTGGTAATCCTCACAGCAGCCAGTACCAACCGACCATCTCACCCGTCCCTCCTCACGCACTCACACCCTCCCAACCTATCGCCGTCACCATGTCGCTCCACCGCATCACCCCCACCACCCGTCTCCTGGCCCGCACCTTTGCCAGTGCTCCCCTCGCCCCTCGTCTCGCTCCCGCTCCGGCTGTCCTCGCCCTCTCCCGTCAGCAGAATGCCCGAGGAGCAGCCACGACGGCAAAGGCCTCTACGGTCAAGATGACCGCCGATGAGAACCTCGAGATGCTCAACAAGCAGAGGAGCGTTAGGCCCAATTCTCCACACTTCACCATTTACCAGCCGCAGCTCACTTGGTTGGGATCGATTGCTAATAGGATTACTGGCGTTGGACTGAGTGTTGGTGAGTTGAAGGATTCACCACGAGTTGTAAAGCCGAGAAAGGAATGTGATGCATGGAACATCACACAGGAAGCGGTGGACTTGAAGTAGCATAACTTCGACAGATGAAGACGCATATAGAGCTCAAGGGAGGGAAGATACATTTCGACATGAGATCTCAGGGAAGATTCTTCTCATCACACACCACTAACCCCCGCTCCTCCTCCTTCCCCCTCTCCTCCTCAGGTCTCTACGCCTACGGTCTCGCCTACATCTCCCTCCCACTGATGGGATACGGTGACCTAGTCTCCTCTGCCTACCTCACCTCTCTCGCCGCCTCTGCTCCCTTCTGGCTCAAGCTCTCCATCAAAGCACCCATCGCAGCCGCCTTCAACTACCACACTTTCAACGGTCTGAGGCATCTGGGTTGGGATAGGGGATACTGTGAGTACCAGTGGAGCAGAACCTAGAAAAGGGTGCCAAGCTTTGGTCCAGAATCTGCGGGTCGATGGCTGACGATGTTCCTACTCCTCCTTTCGCTCCTCCTCTCCCCTTGCCTCGCTAGTCATCTCCGTAAAGGGATGCTACCAGTCCGGCTACGCAGTCTTTGCCGCCACAGCACTTGCCACCGTTGGTCTCTGCCTCATTTGATTCTCTCAGAGCGAGGCAAGAAGGGAGGAGTGGTAGATGGACACATCTGCAACTCTTTCCCTGACAGCCAGGCAACTGTGTGTATGCGAGTATGGATCTGTGTAAATGTATAACCTGAATCCCGGCAAATGTGGTTGCAGGTGTGCCTGCGTGCGTGCATGTGTGTGTATCCATCGCGAATATGATTTCATCGTAGATGGATGGTTCGAGGGAGGAGAGGAGGAGCACAATCTCGTGACGAGATGGTAGAGGTAAAGGGAGGGGTGTGACGAGGGAGAAAAGAGTAGGTACAATTCCCCCAAATGTTCCTCTGACTGGCCGTCAATTGTCCGCCATTGCTTTCTCTGCGTTCCTTTCCATTGACCATCGTCCCAAATGCCCCGGTCAGCCGTACCCTTCTTTGGCTGTTCGACGATGACGATGACGATGACAATGCCCACTACTAGAGAATACAGCCTGTACCGCTTCACCTCCGGCGACCCACCCTCTCATAGCCTTGCCCGCTTCCTGCAGCCTAGCTCCGCAGAGTTCGTTTCAGCTCATCTCAGCAACCGCTAGAAGCGCGTCAAATCCGGCTGCTGCTGGGTGTAATGCGAGGAGTACCTCCGATCATTCTGCTGCTGTTGTTGCTGCCGCTGTTGAGGATGCAGAGCTTGGCCCTGCGACCTACCACCACCAGCAGTATTGCTGCCCTGAGGGCCGCCGACAAAGTGATCGTCGAAGCCTGCCGAGGTGGGTGACAAGCCGCCCGAGAGGGGCGAGGAGAGTCGCAAGCCTGCCCCTCCCCCACTTCCAGCACCGGCGCCCCCGCCTGTTTGTCGGTACCCGCTCATGCCGCTCGGAGGGAGGATCATGGAGTGCCGCTGGGGCTGGAGCTGCTGAAGATTCGTCGACGAGCTTCCTGCACTACCTGCACTGCCAGCATGGTACTGCTGAGGCTTCAATGCCGGCATGAGCTGAGCAATAGAGGGTTGAGCCGAATCGAAGGCGTCGAAAGGGAAGGGCGCAGAGGAATTTGGAGAGAATTGACCTCCTCTCCCTGCACTGCTCACTCCAGCTGCGCCGCCTCCGCCGCCTCCCCTTACAGCAGTGGCACTCGAAGTACCGTAGCGAGCGGAGGTAGAGGGGTTCCGGTTGCTCGAGGCGTACGCGGCAGATGAGGGAGCACCGACACTGCCTGCCCTGGCGGCCGCTTCGGCAGCGGCTTGCGGAGACATGGCAGAAGGCGAGTTGCGTGCAGCGGCTAGAGCAGCAGCGGCGTCGTGTGTGTGCTGCAGCGACTGACGATCATGCGCGCCTTCGACGATCACGGAGAAGTTTGGCTGGCCACCTTGGTACTGCCGAGAGGGAGTCTGCGAAGAGCCCTGTCTTGGTGAAGTGTACGAAGGGCTTGTCGTCTGAGGCAACCAGTTACCCCCGGCTCCCTGTCCGTGAGCCTGTTGCTGCCATCCTGCCCCTCCATCGCCGCTTGGCTGCAGAAGATCTAGCTGAACATACTGGGAAGGACCCATTGACTGAGCTCCTCCATTCTGTTGCCGTTGCTGCTGCTGCTGTTGCCGCCTCTCCCATTCCTCTCTGCTAGGCGTCGTCGAGGCGTCCATGCCGGAGGTATTGATGCCAAGACTACCACCCTTGTAGGCGCCACTACCCGTCATGGGGCCGCTGTAGGTGTCGGATCGACTTCTCGCTGTGCCATTCTTGCCATTACTCGCAGCTGGCACGCCAGTAGCAGGAACAGCATTGAGACCAGGCAATGTCCCTCCGTAGCCGATCATGGCGGCGTGAGCTTGAGCTGCCTGCAATTGAGCGTGAGCATGAGCTTGCGCTTGGGCCTGAGCATGGGCGTGAGCCTGCTGCTGCTGTGCCTTCGCCTGGGCAGAGGCAGCAACGGCTTGGTCTTGAGCGTAAGGATTGTTTATCACAGGGACCGACTGCCGCACCTTGTGAGCCGTGTTGTAGGCCTGCTGCTGGGCAAGATGCTGATTGTAAGCAGCAGCGTCGTGATAGGCCCTCCCGGAAGCTCTTGTATTTGTTTGCGGCAAGCCTCCGAACTGATGCTTGTTGGGATCCATGCGACTCGATGACGGCCTCGTCTCTTCGATAGTAGTCCTCGGAGGCTTGAAAGCTTTGACAAACTTCTCGCCAGTGATGAAAGGATGTAGCACTGCCTCTTGAGGCGTCCAGCGCTCATGCGGATCCATGTCCAACAGACCGGTAACGAAGTCGACGAATGACGCCCGATTCGCCATCTCCTTCTGGGCGTCAGCAGGTCTGCCGCTCTTCCTGGACAGAGGGTACGTCTTGATGATCTCCGGCAGCGTTGTGGCAGAGAAGTACACCTTGCTAGGCTGTTCAGGCTCCAACTGAGGATGCTCCTTCGTGTATTGCTCCCGAGACTTCAAACGATAGCTCTTCCTCCCATAATCGTCAGAGAAGACGTTGAAGAATTCGCCGGTCTGCTTGCCCTGTTCTAGCATGAATGCAGGGGGTAGTCCGAGCATTTCGACAATACGACACATCTGATTGTACTCTGAAGTCCCTGGGAAGAGAGGTAGACCAAGGAAGAGCTCCACAGCAATGCAGCCGAGCGACCACATGTCGATGGCGGAATTGTACGGCAGACCAAGGAGGACTTCTGGAGACCTGTAGAATCGAGACTGGATGTACGTATACACTGTCTGCTTTTCGTGACAAGCTGAGCCAAAGTCCACTAGCTTGATCGATGGCGTTTGCAGCCTACGAGGAGGATGGAGCAGAGGCAGAGGTCAGCAATGCATCAAGTTGCCGAGCTCTCACACTGTCTTATGAAACTTACGTCCGGAGAAGAATGTTCTCGGGCTTCAGATCGCAGTGGATCAAATTTGCCTCATTCAGAACTGTCAGAGCGTCCAGCAGTTGTGTGGTGAACACTCTGACTAGACTCGTGCTGAGACCGCGGAAAGAGTTCTGCTTGATGAGCTCGTAGAGATTTGAAGACAGCAGCTCAAAGACGAGACAGAGATGCTCAGCATGGATGAAAGTATCCCGTAGCCTCAAGATGTGATGCTTGTCCTCTGGGTCCCAATTCACATTGAGCTGTGAGGAGCCGAGTGGAAGATCACTGCCTGGGTCAGCAGACATCTAGACTTCAGACAGCACTGCTCGTACTCACCATTTCCAGGATGGTCACTTCCATCATACTCTGCTTGTAATACGCTGGCTTGTTCTTGATCACTTTGACAGCAACAATCTCATGTGTACGCATATTTTGACACTTCACTACTTGACCAAATGTTCCCTGACCAAGAATGTCCAAGATGAGGTACCGGTTGCCCTCTTCGTTGCCTAGCCAGTCATTGACGTAGAGGATGTAGTCGCTGTCCTCATTGTCATGTCCATTGTTGTGCATGGGTTTGCTTGGCTTCGTAAGGACTCGCCGCGGATTGAATGAGAGCTCATAGATGAAGGACGGATTGACGAGATGATATGTGTGATGCAGGTACGAGGTCATAGCTTTCAGAGGCTGATGGAGGAAGTAGTCGAGAGATGCGATGAAGCAGTCGTCAGTCAATCGTCCTTGCCTCGAAGCCCGCCATTACGGATACGCCAAACTCACACTGACAAATCCTCCCGCCGGATCAGCTCTTCTCGTCGTGGCTGCTGCCACTTGATCCAGCTTAGGCCGCAGATCATTGAGGTCCCTTATCCTCCTCAGGCCTTCCTCTTTAGGCGGCGGCGGTATCCTCAGCAGTCTCTTCTCCTCTGTTGCTCTCACTTTACCCGAGGTGCTCCGGGTCAACGCCATCCCTTGAGGGTCATCCCATTGCTGCTGCGAATAGCCTCTCGCTGGGGGAGGTGCAATATGCGGCAGTGCTGTAGTAGGTTGTGACGGGCTTGACCAGGAAGGAACATTGATTCCCTGCTGACCCGAGGAGCGGCGCGCTGTGTATGCATACGGCAGAGAATCCTTCCCAGCATCGTTCTGATGCGATAGGCCGGCTTGAGAGGCATAGTAGCGAGCGTACGCCTGGTCACCAGAAGCTCCCGCCGGCGATGCTTGCCGCGAGTGTGAATTCAAAGGCGCGTATTCCACGTTCCTTGCCTTGCCTGCTGAGCTGCCGCTGACGCCGGAGCCCATACCTCCATATCCCGCCTCGAGTCTTTGGTAAGTAGATCCTCCCCCGCCATCAAAACCACTCGGCGGCCGCTCGGCGGAAGTTACGGGGTATCCGGATGCGTACGATGATTGTTGTGGAGCGAAGCCCTGGCTCGGGGGCCGAGGATGTATCAGAAGGCCGTTGTCCAGAGGCACAGGTGACCGTGGTTGGTAATCGGTGCTGTAAGGCGTAGCGATGGTGGGTAGGAGACTCTGTTTATGGCTTGCTCCTGACCTGGAAGAGGAAGATACCATCTGAGACGAGGCAGGAGGCATTGCAGACGAGTAGAGGGGAATCGAACTCGAGGCGGGTGAAGCGTAGGAAGAGCGGCCAGGCGAGGAGCGCTGCTGGAGATGCTGAGCAGACGACTGATGCTGACCGAATCCAGCACCACCTAAGCTAAGTGACCTGGAAAGACTATCCTTGCTACTGGATGGTGCGGCTGACAGAGACAGGCGCGGGGTAGCATAGGCAGATGCCGCCGTGCTGTCCAGCTGATCGAACCCAGGCCCATTGGTTGAAGCGCCGTGAGGTAGAGGAGAGCGGTGTCCCGGCGAAGAGACACTGGCGTAGGGTGAACCCCCAGGGTGGGCAGCTGCATTGGTGTGCTGTAGGTGTTGCTGGTGAGCTTGCTGGTGATGGCGATGGTGGTTGTGAGCTTCGCTAAAGTGAGGATCGCCCATCATATTGATGATATGTTGATTCTCTGTAGGCCCTCCTGCCATCCTGTGCAGCTCTGCTTGGTCAGGAGGCTGGCCTTTGTGCACCCGTTTATCGTCGCCGTGACTCTTCTGCACCCCCTCTACCTATCTCGATGGATCAGGAAAGACGAGGCAACGGGTCTCCAAGCGTCACCTTTGGTCGCTGAGGGGATAGCGGGATGAAAGCGTGATCCCCTGGTCCTCGCGCTGGAGTGGAGAGGAGTGTGCTCCTTGGCAATGCGCTGGAGGGAACACAGAGGAGGCTAGTGCCGCCAGTCGGGGCAGGTCTGGCGAAGTATGCCCGCTGCTGGTATTCGTGAAGACGATGATGACCCTGCGTGTGGTTTGCTATCCTTGACGACGAGGTGAAGGATGGATATGACTCTGGCCAAGACGTGAGTGGACCGAGTGTGTGTGTGTGTGTCTGGCCTCGTCAGGCTGCTGCTGCTCCGCCGTGCCCGCTGCCCGCCTGGCTGCTGCCGTGCGGTGTCCGCCTCGCGGCTGGCGCGAAGCACCAACCAGGCAAAAGACAGCCCGCCCTCGCTCAGGCCATCGGAAAGCAGACGACGGAAGCATGGACGCGTGATGAGGGGGCACCTCGTAGACTGATTCACGCCAGAGCATATAGCCACCTCGCACAATTGCGCTGCACATACTCACCATGAGCAATGCAATTTTCGAACACAAAGCGAAGGAAAACAGTGGATGACGCAGACGCCGTCAGCCACGACGCACACATGAGCATCTCTCCCCACCACTCCCCCGCACCATACAGCGACGGCAGCCAGGACGGAGAAGATGCAGACGTCGTACGGCCCTTACAGCCAGCCAGGCCCATCCAGCGTCTAGACGAGGCCGTGGTCAATCGCATCGCAGCAGGCGAGATCATACACCGACCAGCAAATGCCCTCAAAGAGCTCATCGAGAATAGTCTGGACGCAGGCGCAGACCTCATCAAAATCACCCTCAAGGAAGGTGGTCTCAAGTTGCTGCAGATTCAGGACAATGGCTGTGGAGTACGGGTTAGTCACGCCCATCGGCTCCGACCTGGCTTTCGAACATCGTGCTGACTCGCCTTCCCTTGCTTTGAATCACCTTCGCCTCCAGCCATCTGATCTGCCGCTGCTATGCGAACGCTTCGCAACATCCAAGCTACGTGACTTCTCAGACCTGTCAAAGATGACAACCTTTGGCTTTCGCGGCGAGGCACTAGCCAGCATCAGCTTCGTATCGGCATCCATGAGCATACTCACAAAGACGAGGAACGAGGCTCTGGCCTACAAAGCCTTCTACTCTGCGGGCGAAATGGTACCAGCCAAACCTGGGCAGTCCAGCGATCCAAAGGCCTGCGCGGGAACCGATGGTACCACCATAGCCGCACAAGATCTCTTCTTCAACGTACCGCAGCGCAGGAGAGCTCTCAAAAGCGCTGCTGAGGAGTACAATAGAGCTCTCGACGTTGCCGCCAAGTATGCACTGCACTATGGAGCCAGAGGAGTGGGATTCGTGTGCAAGAAGGTTGGTCGGATCGCCCGTTCGGATAAAATTAAGTTCATTGGCTGACACCCTAATGACTCTTCGCACTAAAGTCTGGTTCCAATGCTGCTGATCTTAGTACGCCGGCCAGTCCCAACACCAAGACTCTTGACACGATACGCTTGCTTCATGGCAATGCGGTAGCAAGGGAGCTTGTGCATCTGAAAATCTCACAGACTGTCTCCTTGAGCTTCTCTGTCGAAGGGTGGATCAGCGGAGCCAATTGGAGTACAAAGCGTACAACATTCCTCTGCTTCATCAACGACAGGCTTGTCGATTGCCCGGCGCTTAAGCGCTCCTTCGAATCATTGTACTCAGCACTGCTTCCCAAAGGTGGACATCCATGGATCTATGTTAGCCTCAAGATTGACCCAGACAAGGTCGACGTCAATGTTCACCCTACGAAGCGGGAAGTGCATTTCCTCGATGAGGAAGACATCATTGAACGGATATGTAGCGAAGCGCAGACGGTCTTGGCAGGAGCAAATACCAGCCGAACTTTCCAATTCACGCAAGCCATCCTGCCCGGAGCGATGATTCAGAAGGCTCGCACCCCTGCTACCGGCAACGATGGCAGCGAGGATGCGACAGTAGACAGTCAAAGCACTCAGGCAGCTTCGGCGACGCAATACCCCCAGCACCTTGTGCGCGTCGACAACAGAGCCAGAACCTTGGATGGCATGTTCACCCAGGCAAGCCAGAAGCCCCCTCACGAGCCTGAGTTGCTCGATTCTTCAATGATGAGACCCGACCAGGACCTACCAGTTGCCCCTCCTGCTCGGCCTCCAGCCCCTCCTGCCCGTCGTAGCCGCATGCAAATACCGCTGAGCGATTGCTCACTGACGAGTATCGTAGAACTACGGGCCAGTGTAGCGCAACAGCGGCACAGTGGTCTGAGCGATATACTGCAGAACCACACCTTTGTGGGGGTGATCGATGTCGTCCGCGGTCTCTCTCTCCTACAGCATGGCACCAAGCTCTATCTTGCGGATCACGACGCTCTGATCGAGGAGTGTGCCTACCAGCTCTGCCTTCGACAATTCGGCGCGATGCCCAAAAGGAAGATGATATGCTCCAAACCATATCTGAGAGAACTGATCGAGCTTGGCATCCACATTGAGGCGACTGATGATGTCGGCCTAGAAGTGGTGACAGGTCTCAGCAGAGCTGAGCTTGTAGAGCAAGCGACCTGTCGTCTTTTGGACAACTCAGCGATGCTGTCTGAATACTTCTCTCTTGATCTGGATCGAGATAATGGCGAAGTAACGGCGCTGCCGTCGCTTCTGGCAGATCAAGACGTTCTGCCGGTTGAGAACCTCCCCACCTTCTTCTTGCGTTTGGCGACCCAAGTAGATTGGACAGAGGAGAAGAAATGTTTCGAGTCCTTCGCTCGAGAGCTAGCATACGCTCACGTATTCTCTCAAAATTTGACAGTGGAAGAGAACGATCGGGCTGCCGATGGACGCATGGAAGCCCAAGGAGTGGGGGCGGGATCTGCAGGGAGCGAGGCACGTTCAAGGTGGAAGATACAGCATGTCTGGTTCCCGCACATGGCGTCCAGAGCGGGTGGCTTTATACCATCGAGGGCACTGGTCAAGGAAGACAAGTTGATACAGGTGGCGAGTTTGAATGATCTCTACAGGATCTTCGAAAGGTGCTGAGACAAAGAGGCGAGGAGAGCCACTGTCAGCCTCTTTGGCCCCATGCGATAAAGTGAGATTAGATTTCAGATCTCGGCTACGAGAAAATTGGACACAGCTCCAGCGCCTGCTGCTCTTTGCCTGTGTGCTGTCCGCTCTGCTCTCAGTCCAGCTCCACCCTGCCGAACCCCGCGGCCGAGCGTGTGTGGCCTCATCGGTTGCCCCCCAATGATTACCCTTTCCTCACACCTGTACCTCTTCATCTATCCGGAGCCCTCGGCTCCTTGTCTCACCTCTACGACTTACTTGACCTTACTCGCCTTGCGAAAAGAGACTTGTTCAGCCGCCGCTAGCCGCCATCTGCCAAAGATCCAGCCAGCTGACGTGAGGCATCGCAACTCGGGAGTGGAGCACGTCCCTCCAGCCAGAAGCTTTTCCGCCCTGCACCTGCGTCCCGCGTCTGGCTTCGGATATTCTGTCTGTATCGGATCGCAACACCACGACAACGAGCAGCCCATTGCTCTTGCACGAGGCGGAAGTCCCTACATCGCTACCCGCCCTGAGCTTGTCGGCGCCCTGGTGAAGACGCTTCACCGGAGCTAACCGCCCTGACTGGGCTCTCCTCCTCCTCCTCCTCCTCCTCCTCCTTCTCCCTGTTCTCGCATCCCCTCCTTCCCTCCCTCCTCCTCCCTCTACCTTCCGATGTCTTTCATCCTCCACCCCATCAATTACGCTATCCAGCGCACGATCAATGCTGTGCTGAAGACTCCCGAGAGCGGGGCAAGGGTGACGGGGCAGACAGTGGACGACGATGTGGCGACGAGGGTCAATTTGCAGCCCGAGGAATTGGCGTTCGACCCTGATAGGGGCTTCAAGCCCACCTTCTATAGCGTGTTGAAGAGACCGAAGGTAAGCGGACGAAGAGTCAGCTGTGAAGCTAGCCCTATTCCATGGGCATTAGCTGACTCAAGACATTGCCTGGTCTCCCCCTGCAGACTAACGCAGAAGCTCAGAACTTGTACAACCATATGCGAACCATCGCCTGGTATTCTGACGCCCTGCCTTTGCTCTCGAGTTGGCTACCCTTCAACATCGGTATCGAGGGACTGCTAGGATTGATTCCCTACGTGGGCGACTTCTTCGGTCTCATCATAGGTGTCTACCTGGTCTGCCTTGCGGCCCTGTTTGGCTTGCCGCTGCAGACAATAGGCATCATGGTGGCTCTCGTCATCGTGGACACCACTGTTGGTCTCGTGCCGATCATCGGTGATGCCATCGATGTAGCGTTCAAGGTAAGATGCTGAAGATGCCTGACTCAAAGATACAGACCGAGCTCACACAAATCCCCTTGCTCCCACTCCTACAGTCTAACCTCTACATTCTCGCACTCTTCGAACATCAACTTACCCAAAAGAAGGGCAAGTGTGGCGCAGGCGAACTCCAGATTGTGATGCCTCCTTCTGGGAAGTACATGCCCTCGGGGAAGCATCGCAAAGCGAAGCCGGCACGGCAGCCGGCAGCGAGCCAAAGAGCCGGGGCTGCAAAGCCACCGCCCCATACCTTCCAGTCCAATCGGGCTTCCAATCCTGAGGACGACCCTCCCGAAGTTGCGCCAGGCTACTCATACAGTAGGCAGGATTTTTGTAAAGGGGCGACTGGCTATGAAGGCAGGGTCGAAGACTTCTCCGCTTCGGGCACTACCACTACTGCGTCAAGACGACCAGTAGTACCCAAGGCGGAAGTCTGTGATCTGCCGGCCGTCCCACTCTCGCTGCCTGCCGAATTTATGAGCAGCGAAGGTCGAAGCGAAGGTACTGGAGAAGAGCGTGCGAGGCTTTTGGAACCAGACCGTCGAGCTTCATTCGCGGATTCGCTGCCGAGTCCTCTGGAATTCGAATCTGAGTCCGCAGGTAGCTCGGCCGAAGACGATGAAGACGAGGGCGGCGAACGCGACGAAGGGCTGGCCGATGAGCAGCTCGTCTTCGATGCATTGATTCATAATGCGGCGAGCTCACCCGTAGGGCCACGGCTCGAAGGTCGACCTCGGAGCGTCAGTCGCTCGCGGCGTCGACCACGGGGCGTCTCCTGGCACGCAGACATCGCGGGAGGAGGCGAGGAAGACGACGATAGGGAAGGGAGATCGCTCATACGACGCTCCCGTCATATATCCTCTGAGACGGTCATGAGTACCACGAGCAACAAGGCGCGGAGAGCTCGCTACTTGATGATCTTCTCTGCCATATTCGCAATCGCCTACGTCACCTCACTCGACAGCAATACCGGATTCCTCTACCTCAACTTTGCCTGCTCGGAGTTTGGAGCTCTAGCCTCCTTCAGCACTGTTGCCATCTGTCAGCAGATGATCTATGCCATTGCCAAGCCGCCCATTGCCAAGCTGTCGGACGTCTTTGGGCGAGCCGAGGCTTTGGTGTTCTCACTGACGCTGTACGCCTCTGGCTATGCAATCGTAGCCACAGCGCAATCTCTGAACGCAGTCATCGGAGGCATCATGCTGCAGGCTGCAGGCAATACTGGAGTGCAAGTGCTACAGTCAATCATCATTGCCGATTTGACGACGGCAAAGTGGCGCGGACTTGTCATCTCCCTCGTCAATATACCCTACCTGATCAATTGGGCTGCTGCTGGGCCTTTGGTCGACGCTGTCATCAATTCAGGAGGCGGCTGGCGAGCAGGATACGGTATGTGGGTTATCATTGTCCCCTTGGCTGCGGCACCCCTGGTCATCATTCTCCTCATCGGACAAAGTCAAGCTCGTAAAGCCGGTTTGCTTGCCCGTCCTCCCCTCTTCTCTAGAGGTTGTGGCTCAGCTTTCTCACAGCTCTCAACGGAGATTGATGCACTCGGCCTGTTGCTCTTCACGCTTTCTTGGACGCTCATCCTCGGTCCCCTGACGGTCGCGGGACATGGCTCTAAAGTCCCACCAGGTGTAGCTCCAGCCGTCATGGTCAGCGGCCTGCTCCTACTGCTCCTCTTTGTCTTCTGCGAGTCCAAAGCTACCAACCCGATCATGCCGCTGCGCTTCCTCCGGAATCGCGCAGTAGTCTGCGTCTGCATGATTGGCATCTTGGACTTTGCCTCATTCTACCTCAGTTGGACGTACATCAGTGCATTCGTCCAGGTAGTCAAGGGCTGGGGACAGACGCAGACGGGGTATTTTGCCACTACGCAAAATGTCACTTCAACGATCTTTGGCATCTGCATCGGCTCCCTGATGGCCTGGACGAGGAGATTCAAGCCATTTCTGGTAGGAGGCGCCATAGTGCGGATCATCGGGACGGGTATGATGATCCGGTATCGCAACTCGCACGACCCGACAATCATGCTCGTCCTCTGCCAGCTCCTACAGGGCATCGGTGGAGGTTCCGTAGCTATCACCATGCAGATTGCAGCGCAGATCTGTGTGCCCCACGCAGACGTGGCCATTGTGACTGCTCTGGAGCTGCTCACCACCGAGATCGGCGCGGCGGTTGGTTCCGCCACTGCGGGACTCATCTTTGTGACCATCCTCCCGGATCGTCTGCGTCTTCATCTGGGATCGTCAGTCACAGAAGAGGAGGTACAGCACATCTTTGGTAGCCTGTCGGAAGCAGTGAGCTTCCCTATGGGCTCTCCTCAGCGCTTGGCAATCATTGCCGCTTGGACCGAGACGATGCATCGCCTTTGTGTCACCGCGACGCTGCTACTACTCCCGACGATCCCTCTTGCGCTACTCATTCCGGACCTTGTATTGCCGGATACGCACAAGAGGGCGAGATCCCACTCTCACACAGGAGGGCGCTCTCATTCTCACTCAAGACATGCCTCGGCGAATTCACAACATCAGCAACAGCATCAGAATCAGCATCATCAACTCTACAATCAGCATCACTACCTACAACACCACCAGCATGAGGACCAAGAAGAGTACGAGCACGAGTACGATCGTATTCGCGCCATTCACTCCTACAAGTCTCGTCGTACGAGCAACGGCAAGTACTCGAATGACAATTCGACAATGCCCAGCAACACCTGGCCACGCACCTCGCAGAGGGAGAATGGCAACGAGAGTGGCCACGGAAAGCCCTCCCTTACCTTCTCCGACGGAGTGATGGAGGGTGCGAGCGCAGGTGAGGATACTTCCCAAGGTGGCGAGGAGGCTGGCGAGGAGCGGTCCGAGGGGCAGCAGCAGCAGCAGCAAGAGGGCGGGCGGCGTCCCAAGGAAGAGCAGGAGGCTCTCCCGCGCGGTAGGGTAGGTGGGAAAGCGGTGACTGCCGCTGACTACCAGGAGGACCAAGACGATGCAACAGGAGCAGGAGCAGGAGCAGGAGCAGGAGCAGGAGAAGGAGAAGTACGACCCTATCGCTTGTAGCTTGTGGACCTCTAGCCTGTAGCCTGTGGGCAGTCAGTGGATCTAATGTATGACAAGTGCAAATGTAGACAAGTAGCCAGCATGCAGGGTGGTGATATGTTGCGGTGCGGTGCAGTACGGAGTGGACCTCCTCAGAGACGGACTGACAAACAGACAATCAGACAAAGGAGCAGTTAGCAAGGACAAAACGATGGATGAGTTATTTTGGTATGTGAAGAGTACAAGTGGGGAATGAGGAATGAATGGATGGAGATCAGACCAAAACAAGACAAGGAACGACGATGGTGATGCGGAGCAATTATAGCAGTTGGGGTGGGGGAGAAACCGGGAGTGACTGACAGGCAAGTGACGATCCGTAAACGAAAAGCAAGGCAGTGATGGATGGAGCAAGGGCAAGGTAGCATTGGCTGCACTCAGCCGCTTCGCCACTTGCTCTACTTGAGGTCGACGAGCTTGATGTCGAACACGAGCGTTGCGTTGCGAGGGATATCGGGAGGAGCGCCGCTAGCGCCGTAGGCCAAGTTGGGTGGGCAGGTGAGTCTCCTCTCCTCTCCGACCTTCATGCCCACAACTCCCTCGTCCCAAGCCTTGATCACTTCACCCTTTCCGAGCTTAAAGGCGAATGGCTTGCCCTTTGTGTTCGAGTCGAAAACTTTGCCATTGGTAAGCTTGCCGATGTAGCGCATGCCGGCCTTTTGACCCTTCTTGGCTACTGGGCCGTCGCCCTGCTTCTTCACTTCGATGAGAAGGCCGGAGGCAGTCTTGGTCTTGGAGGTCTAGCGTTGTCGAGGTGGCGCAAAGGGAGAAGAAAACAGAGCGTCAGTGACTCAAGCTCTCTTGATCCCCACAACGACGAGCGCACAAGAGCGACGATGACGACGACGACGACGACGACTGTCGAAGCAGACGCAACAGCGGTGACGACAATGACGAAGACAAGAGGTAAATCATAACGAGTAGGCAATACTTTTGGTGTTCCACAACCTCGAGATAGAGGTGAGCACGAATGCATTCGGATCAGGTCTGTGTTGTTTGTTTATAATCCTTTTTTACCTTTGTGTCTTCGTCACGTCGTGCGTCAATGTCGCATGGCGCATCGGCTTCGACGTCGACGCCATACTCTCGTGCGTGTTGTCGCCGCTACATCACTATCTGCGAATAGACACTCACCTGCTGACCATCCTTGGTGACGGTTTGCTTCTCAGCAGTCTTGGCGGCCTTGCCGTTCTGAGCTACAGCAGCCTTGACAGTCTCGGCCTTGACGGTAGAGGCGGCTTCGGGCTTTGACGAGGTAGATGCGACAGAAACGTCGGCATCACCACTGGCGAGCTTCAGCTTCTTGTTGAGCCTCTTGCGTTGAGCCTTGCTGAGCTTGGAGACGTCGAGACCCTCAGCTGCGGCTGCCTTGGCGAGCTCGGCGTCGCTGACGGCTCCGACCGAGGAGGCCATCGACACATCAGCTTCGGCAGGCTCGGCGAGGGCCTTGCGCTTCTTGGAGGGCACAGCAGCAGCGGCCTTCTCGGCGGCAGCGACAGAGGGCACGTCACCGAGGTTCTCGAAGCGGTCGGAGTCATCCTCGTCATCCTCGTCTTCACTGTCACCCTCGGCAAGGATGCCGTCGAGTCCGTCAGCAGCCATGTCCTCAGAGTCGTACTCGTCGTCGTCTTCGTCATCCGAGTCAAAGCTGCCAGCTTCGTCGGAGTCGATTTCGCTGTCATCGTCCGAGTCGTAAGGCTCTTGGTCGAAGTCGCCAGCAGGTGCGAGGTAGTTGCCCAAGAGGTCGACCTCGTTGTCACCGGTGACGGAGAAGCCGATCTCCTCGGCCTCGGAGAAGCCGATGTTGACCGACACTTGCTCGATCTTGCCGGGTGTGAGGGTGCAGAGTACGAAGGTCCGCTCGGGGTATTGCTTCATGGCTCTTGCGGCCTCCTTCTCCTCGTCCTCTTCTTCATCGTCCTCATCGTCGTCGTCTTCGTCCATGAGACCCTCTAGGAGCTCTTCCTCTTCTGTGATGGGGTGACCAGATTGAGGGATGAGGTGCACCTTGACGACCACACGGGCATTGCCCTTTACGTGCTCTCCCAGAGAGACGTTGGTGATGCGGAAGTCGCGGAGGACGTCCATGCGGTGGACGTCTCCGGGCTTTACGGTCAGACCAAAGAGGGCGATGGGTTCACTCATAATGGATGGTATGGGTGAAGAGAAGAAAGAAGGAAGAAGTGTCACGTCCCTCTGAAAAGGAAGATGTTGGTGCGCCGTGCGACAGTTGCCTCTGCCAATTTTTTTCCCCTCCTTGTGCGCGCGGTGGAGGCGAGGCAACACCCAAAGGCGGAGGGAGCCAGGCGTGGCGTGGTGTGGCTGGGCAGCCAGGAAGTAGGCCCACCCCTCTGCCAAAATGACATGCACACACCGCTACGCCCTCTGTCAGCCCATGAGTGTCGTCGCCTGGTGTCAGCTCCTTGATCCGCTCGACATCGCGCACTTTGGTCCGAGTGAAGCTGGCAAGAGTGTATATGCAAGTAAGCTTATCCTCTTGGCCCTGTGTCACGCCGCCACTACTACCCTTGGCCTGGGTGGCGTTTCCCCTCCAGCGCCCGGCCGAGATTTGGTCTTGGCTGACTCTGAACGCGGAAGCTTAACGCCGCTCGCGGGACGGCGGCATCTTGGTCAAAATGTCCGACGTGCCAGGGGCCGATGGACCGATGGAGCGAAGGCCGCGAGCGAAGGCTGAGTAGCCTGGCCCAGCATCTCCTTTCAATCATCCGCTGCCTCTTGCGGGGGCCCACCTCTGAGCATCTTCTCCCATAGACTCGATTATCCCTTCCTCTTCATCCTCCTCATATCACCACATACCACTTTGCATTACAGCGGACTAGTCTCCCGCTTGGCCTAAGCATACCTAGACAGCCATCACATTTGTGGAGGCCCCCCCTATAGACTCTGTAGCCATCGGAAGAACCTTCGTCACTGTACCTGTGAGTAAACCTTTGCTCAGTGGATGAGTCCAATGATGCTGTCTGTATGCTGTGCCAAGGCTTGCGAGGCAGACCACTGTGCGGCCGCCCAGGAACCGGACCTAGAGACCTCAGGCGCAGCACAAAGTGAACGAGAGTACCGCTCAGGGCCGACGAGTCATCGCTCAGCTCCGTAATGGAAACACCGCCGTGGTCGCCAAGGAGCGCCAAGTTCAACGGCAGCTAATGCTACGACACCCGGCCCGATGGTGGTGTCCTCTGGTCACTAGCAGCCCGCGGCAAAAGCGGCGAGGCATATGAGCCAGGGCAGCCATCGAAAGGACGTAGACGATTGCTGTCCACGACCCTTTGCCCACGCGGCCCACATCCGTCGTCCGTCGTCAGCGTGGCCCTCTGCATGCTTCTACTGGCCATCACCGAGCTACCTCGCTCGTCGGACTCTCGTGCCTGCCGCCCAGATTCGACGTAGGCAGCGCCCTGGCATTCGCATACACCGCCTTCCACCCCTTTGCCGACCGCCTCTAAAGCCATCCATCCACGCTATGCCTCGACCTCATCGCAACGCTCAAAGCCGCGATCGATTAGGTCCCTACGCAACTCCCATTACCCTTCCCCAACCATCCTACCAAGCCCACTCACACTCTCAGTCACATCTCCCTTTCCTTCCCGCCAGACATCCTACCCACATCCACCCTCCAAGAGTGCCCAACAGCATACGTCCTCTCCTCAATACATCCTCTTGCCCTCCACGTTACCCATACATGTCTAGACCTGGTCATCAAGGCAACGAGCGGCCCAGCTTCAGCGGCAGTAGCATCGGCGCGGGCAACGGCTACGTCTGTCCTGCCTTCTCGGCACAAGGAGTATCCTTTGCAGACGGAGCGTCCTTGTACACTTCAGCCGCCAGTCCTCACACTATGCAGTCTCTCTACGGCAACTCTGGCAACCAGATTGCCTTTGCTCAACAATCGCAGCCTCAGTATGCGCACAGGTCTCAGGCCTCAGATCCAGCACTGATGACCCACTCTCGCCGTACTTCGAACAACAGCCCGCCGATGGCCTCCTCCTCAACCAAAGCTCAGCAGCAGCTGCTCGCCGACGACGGGGATGACGATGGTGATGCCGCAGGCAAGCGACGCAGAGTCCAGCGGGCTTGTGATGTAAGTAATGCAGGAACGCGGCCCGGAGACGAAGCCATCCTTCGATCGTAACCTGACCTGTCTTTGTCACCACTCTCCTTTCACAGGTCTGCAGGCGCAAAAAGGTACGCTGCGATGGACCTCAACCGGGCAAAGGAGCCTGCACGAATTGCATCACGTACGGCCAAGTCTGCAGGTTTGAAGAAGCGACAAAGAGGAGAGCCCCGCCGAGGAGTTATACGGAAGCCTTGGAGACTCGCATGGACAAGGTTGAACAGCTTCTCAGCGAATTGGCTCCAGGCGTAGACTTCTCCGACCGCATTGGCCTCCCCGTACGATTACCCGATGACCTTCCAAAAGACCAAAGCAAGGCCGGTTCACCCTCGAGGCCTCAATTCGTCAAGCCTCCTCCCGTTCCCGAGCCTACTGAATCTGCACGTTCAGTGCTACCACTTGATGTGAGCGAGCGCGATTCGATGATCGCTCGACTGGGAGGCAAGCTTCGCATCAAGTCAGAAGATTCTGACGAAGATGATCGGGAACGCGAAGACGATGATGAGAGTGCGGACTCCTACAGTCATGTAGAAGACGTCGCCTATGTCAGCTCGAGGGCACCAGCAGGCACGCTCGACAGGCTTTCACCCCCTCGCCTACTGTCTACACCTTCAGCTGTTTCCGGATCAAAAGGCGCCGAAGGTCTCTCTGACGAACAACGAGGTCAAGCCGCATCTTTCATTGGCAATTCCAGCGCCTTCCATCTGATACCCGCCCTGGAGCGAATGAACAAGAAGACAGAGTCGGAATTATCCCAACACCTTGCCTGCAACGTCGTCGATCGCATGCCTCAGTTTCCCGGGATGCGACCAGAGTTCTGGGCCATTCCCCGCTGCCTAACGATTTCTTTATGGGATGATGAAGAGACGAAAGAATTCGACATCATTCGACAAGCCTGGCCCGAACCTGACCTGGAGCAGAAGCTGGTAGACGCATATTTTATGCGCCCTCACAATGACTATCCGGTGTTGTGTGAACCACAGTTCAGGGCAGATTTGAAGGACCCCAGCAAGAGGCAAAACCGCGAATGGGTCTTGCTCGCCACGTCTGTATTCGCTGTCGCCAGTCTGTATTGTGACGACGATCGAGTTCTCGAAAAGGGATACAAGGAAGATGCTCTGCATGGAACTCGAGGAGCGCGATGGTACAACACCTGTCGGCGGATTGGATTCCGTCTAACCTGGCCAAGCCCTTCTTTGAGTCACACGCAGTTCATGCTGCTGATCATCGTGTACCTCCTCAGTACACACTTGGCTCAAAGCGTCGCCTGGAGCTTCCTGGGTGCCGTCTTCAGACTTCTTCAATTTGCCGGCGCTCATCGCAAGATCACAGCGGCTCGTCTACAGTATCCCCTTCACATTGAGGAAGCCTGGCGCCGTGTCTGGTGGACTGCGTACTCGCTCGATCGTGAAATGGCTACTATGTTCGGTCGGCCAGTGGCAGTACAGGATGAGGACTTTGACGTCGATCCGCCCTTGGCCCTCGACGACTACCTGCTGATGCAGGGCAAGAATGCAGATGGTACGCTACCCAAGCAGCCTGTCGGTGCGCCACCTCGCATTGACGGATTCGCTTGTCGTCTCAAGCTCGACGAGATTGTCGGTAAGACATTGCGAACCATTTATGCCATTGGTAAGGCCAAAGCCAGTCGAGGCATTGCTGGCAAGGGATGGGATCAATTGATCGTAGCTGATCTTGACTCTATGCTCAACCAATGGCTGGACACTGTACCTGCCCACTTGCGCTACGACCCTGACGAGCCCAATGAGGAGCATCTGATCCAAAGCACTCAGCTCCACGCCAAGTACTACTATGCGCAGATTCTTGTGCATCGGCCCTTCATCGTAGGGCCTCGGGTCAATTCTTCCCTCAACTTCCCTTCGCTGGCCATCGTCACCAATGCGGCTCGCTTGGCCGCACAGATGCTGCACAATCTTTCGAAGCGGGGCGTTGTGCGATCTGCGGGTATGTTGGCAACTGCACTAGCCTTTGAGTGTGGCTGTGTCTTGCAGCTTGTCCGATGGGGCTCGAAACGCAGTGGATTGCGAACATCTTCGGGAGCGATGGATGACATCAACAAGTGCCTTGAGGTGCTGAAGGATCTGGAAGATCGTTGGCCATTGGGTGGCAAGCTCTACGATCTGTTGCGGATCTTGCTCAAGGCGAGCGATACTGGCGATAGCGAGGGTGACGTAGACCAGCTTCAATCGAAGAGAAAGGCCGGTAAGGAGGGCAAGGAAGCAGCGGCAGCAGCTGATACCTCTACTGAAGACATCAACATGACTAGTCGTCCGGTGGTCGGTTTGCACCGAAGTAGACACGTTCCTAGCAGCTCGGCGGATCTCCAAAAGGGCCTTCCAGGCAATGCTGCCTATGCGCTGCCCCTCTCGACTCAAGATTTGGGTGTGACTCCTATGACCTCGACGCCCGAGGTGTCGTCCGAAGATGCTTCGCCTGCGAGTGTCGCAGCTTATTCTGCTGGTGCTCAAGACGCAGGCGTCCGAGGTGGCAGACAGATCCCCGGTCAATCTCACCCGTCGTCGTCTTCCGCTGGCGCTGGAGCTCAGTGGTCTGATGGACAGGCCAATCAGTCTTCCTCTTCTCTTCATGAGACGAATCAGCAGCCCTACGACCGGCGTCAACAGCGTTTCATTGAATCACTGGCTAGTCTGCACGGGTCCAACGAGGGCGGCGCGAGTGTCAACCCGAACTTCTTCGATGCCACCTTCCCGAGCCCTCTTGACCTGCCAACCTTCTCTTCGGCGCTCTTTGCCCAAGGAGGGGGCGGTGGTAGTATTGGCGGCGGTGGAAGTGGTAACGTGACCGGAGGTCAATCTTCTGGTGTTGCGACAGGCTTTGGCAATGCTGGTGCAGGGGTAGGCGACGGCAATCCTAGCCTCACACCGGGCTTCAGTAGCTTCTTCGGAAGCACAGGCCTGACGCCATTTGTTGACTACGGAGCCAGCGGGGTGGGAGGCATGGATCACCAGCAGCAACAACAGCAACAGCAGCAGCAGCAGCAGCAGCAGCAGCACGGCACATACACAGGTCAAGATGGCACTCAATCACAGATGGACCAGCAGCAGCAGCAGCAGCAGCAGCACCAGCCCATGGCCGTAGGAGGGGAGGACGACCCCTTTGGCTACGTTTTCCGGGACCTCTGGGCTGCTCAGGACTACTTTACCGAAGCTGGGGCCGGGGCGACAAGTGGTCCCAACTTGCACTTTTGATTGTCGCAACTAGAGTAGAGCAGAGCAGAGCAGAGCAGAGCAGAGCAGAGCAGAGCAGAGCAGAGCAGAGCAGAGCAGAGCAGAGCAGAGCAGAGCAGAGCAGAGCAGAAGAAGATAAGAACCAGCAGATGCTAGGAAAGAGAGAGTCATGATGGGACCAGCGGGGTTCGCGTAGATGGCCAGTCACCATCGCCTTTTTTTTTTTTTTCTTTTTCTAGAAGAAGAGTCTTCCTCCTTCTTCGGCGCCCTACCAGTCACCTCTAATTTCCCTGTCCATGTCCATGTCCATCCCCTTCCCTTGCCATATCCCGTACACCTGTCTCGTTCGTCTCGATCCCCAAGTCTCCTTTCACCAGTCACCTTTTCCTCTTCCTTCAAACTTTCCATTTCCTTCTTGTGCTCCTCTGTCTGTAGCAACTCCACCACTCTCGTCTCCTCTCGTCTCGTCTCTTCTCTTCTTCAGTCTTGTCTCGTATTCGTCTCATACCAAAACCTGTCGTCCAGTCTCGTCTCGTCTCGTCTCGTCTCGTCTCCTTCTTCTATTGGGTAGGGTAGGAGGGGGGACGGGGATGCAATAAAAACTCGTCAGCGCTAGACTAGTCTACAGCCTGCCTGCTCGTACTCTTCCCTCTTCCCTTCCGGTTTCCTCTCTCGAGAGGCCGGACTGTTCGACCAGACCAGACCTGACCGGCCTGTATTGCAGTTGAATCGGACTGTCGAACATTCAGGGAAGGACGGACGGACAGAGCCGGTGAGGGCGGGGGGTTATGCCGGATGGAGGTGACTGCAGACTAGGGTCGAAGGTCGAAGATGAAGATGTGCAATTGCAATTTCTACAGCCTGCGAAACAACTGATCCTCTACATTTCTCTACCAACGAAGAAAAGGCTCCCATCCATTCCTCCTTGTCACATGGCATCGTCCATCTCATCCCATCCCCCTCCCATCCATTTTCGTCTTGCTCGCAAGTACAATATCCTGTTCGGCGCTTAGGCCGATGCAACAGCCTCCTGCAACTTCCTCAGCCTAATCCTCACCGCCTCGGCGTGCGCCTCGAGTCCCTCACACTCTGCCAGTGCAACGACATGAGGTCCAAGTGCGCTCAGTCCCTCTTTGGTGAGGCTCTGCGCCGTGAGATGTTTCTGAAAGGCCGAGGTAGAAACACCACTGTATTGTCTTGCAAAGCCAAAGGTAGGCAGCGAGTGGTTAGATCCAGAGGCATAGTCTCCTACTGACTCGGGAGTCCAGGGTCCAATGAAGACGGAACCTGCATTGACTACGCCCTTTGCCAATTCTTCGGCATCGTCGAGTTGCAGAATGAGGTGCTCGGGGGCATAGGCGTTGCTCCATGCCATTGCCTCTTCCCGTGTGGGCACAACGACCGTGACAGACTTCTCGATTGCCTTGCGTACAATTTCGCACCGGGGAAGAGCTTTAGCTTGACGATCTAGACTCTCCTCGATGGCTAGAAGCTCCACATCGCTGAGTTGCACACCGACGAGGACGACTTGAGAGTCGGGGCCGTGCTCCGCTTGCGAGAGGAGATCAGAGGCAACAAAGTCCGGGTGAGAACTCTTGTCTGCAATCACCAGCACCTCCGAGGGACCAGCGGGCATGTCGATGGAGACGAGTGCGTCGAGGTCGTTCTGCACGAGCATCTTAGCGGCAGTGACGAATTGGTTGCCAGGACCAAAGATCTTGTCTACCTTGGGACACGTCTCCGTACCATAGGCCATTGCACCCACGGCTTGCGCACCACCCGCACATAGCAGAGCGGAAGCGCCAACTTTGTCTGCGACGTACAAGACCTCGGGGGCGATGCTGCCGTCGGAGCGTGGTGGGGTAGCCAGGACGATGGTGGGACATTGAGCAATCTGAGCAGGGATACCCAGCATCAGAGCCGTACTGGGAAGAACGGCACTGCCTCCGGGCACGTAGAGACCGACCCGCTGGATTGGGCGAGCGAAGCGACGACACACCACACCGGGCATCGTCTCCACTTCGAGGACTGCGTCCTCTTCACCCTCTCCCGTGCCGGGAGCAACACCACCTGCGCCCACGGCTGCAGCGCTCTTGTTACCACCAGTCACCTTCTGGGCGTAGTGGAACTTGTAGATGTTTGCGTACGCCTGATCGATGGCAGTCTTGACTTCTGGCTTGATCTGGGCCATCACATCTGGCCCTGCAAAGGGACCAGTGCGGACAGTCGAGGTAAGCTTGACCTTGTCGAACCTCGCGGTCAGGTCGAGAACAGCAGCGTCGCCTTGCTCCTTGACAGCCTTGAGAATAGGGCGGACAATTTCCATCGTCGCCTCGGACTTGATTGCCGGCCTCTTCAATAGAGCAGCCTTTTGTGATGCTGACAGATTCTCGAGCCTGTAGGACTGCATCTTGATGGGGGCCGAGGGGTCACTGCTACTGGTGCCATTGGTAGCAGAGACAGGAAGCGGCTTTGCGCCCTCAGCCTGTGCCTTTTGGTTGGCACCGGGATTACCGGAAGAGCCGCCAATGTAAGCGGGCTTAGCATCGCCCTTCCGCCTCGTCACTTTCATGCTCTTCTTGTCCAATGACCGTTCCACATCCTCCAATCCCACTCCGGCGCGAATGCACCGAGCGAGAGCAAAGTAGAGGAGATCTGCTGCCTCAAAAGCGATATGCTCCTTGTCGCCGTCCTTTGCCTCGATCAGCTCGACTGCCTCTTCCTTGATCTTGGCTGCGAGCAAGGCCTCATCAGAGAAGATGCGAGCAGAGTAGCTGCCAGGGGGTGCCGACTCCTTGCGAGACTTGAGAGTCGCTTCCAGCTTGGCAAGACCTTCAAAAGGGCCGAAACAGCTCTCCTTTGTGCTCTGGTGACAAAACCCTGCATGGGCGGCTTGCGTGGTCCCCTTCCTCTGCCTGACCTTGAACTCCAGGGCATCGGAATCGCAGTCCATCCTAATTCGTACCACTTCTTGCGTCGCTCCGCTGCTCTCACCCTTCCTCCACAGACCTCTTGTTCGTGATTGGTAGACCGCCGATCCAGTAAGAAGCGACTCACGGACCGACTCTAGAGAGGAGTAAACGAGCCCAAGTGATGTGAGCAGAGAGGCAGCAACGACATTAGTGGGGAAAAGACCGTCTTTGCGATCCGAGACGAGAGGGGAGGTAAATGCCTCGATGAGATCCAGCTTGCCTGAAGACATGTCTAGTCCGAGATGAGAGGTCGGTACTACAAGGGCAGCGCCAAGGGCAAAAGCCCGTGCAGTGTGATCCTTTGTTGGGACCTGTGATGTAGAGACTGAAGAAGCTGCAACGTATACTGGTCGTCCGGTCTCCTTTGTCTTCATGACCTTGGTGAAAGAGCCAATGATATCGCCTGCTGGCGAGCTCTCCAGTTCCACGCCATCGGGAAGCGTCACGAGGACGGCGGCGAGACCCTTATCGGCGTATGCAGGTAAGGAAGCTGCTGTGGTTGCATCCACTGAGAGGACGACCCTTTCCAGGGGTAGAATAGGCTTGTCCCCATCGAGGAAAGCAGGAGCATCATTTGCCGACAGGACAATGGCCTCTGCTCCTCCATCGAGGATATCGGCGGCTTCGCTGGCCGAAAGTTGCGAGTCGGCTACAACGATGTATGCGAGGGAATCCGGAAGACTGGACTGCACTTTTGCGAGCGCCGAGGAAGAGATGAGCAGAGGCGAAGATGTGCGGCTGATGACGGACAGGATTCGAGCGTCGAGGGCATCGCTGCTGTCCAGCCTTGGCAGCAGAGGCGAGCTAAGCGTCAGCATTGTGGATGAAGGAGGATGGTGAGGTGTACAGATCGGACGGAGGGAAAGGCCGAGCGAGGTGAGGTGAAAGTGCAACGGATGGAGTCACGGCCACGGCTCGCAGCGAGTTTAGCCGCGGAAAGGGGAACCGTCGCTCTCAAAGGCGGACGCAGGCGGTTAGTCAGCAAAAGTTGGGAGGTGATGCTCCACCCGGAACAGAGACGCACAAGAAACGAGTGACCAGTCGTAGCAATAGAGCTCACTACTACAGGTCTCATCATCAACGTTTCTCTCCCACACAACCTACAATGAGCGGGGGCAACTATGTACGAGGTCTCATCGGCTTCGTCGGCGTCATGGGAGCAGGCTACGGCATCATGAAGTGTGGGTAGTTGGGGTTGCTCACCCCTTTGCATGGCGCTTCTGCAGAGCTGACCCGTGCCACCCGCTTGCTACTTTACAGGGACGACGCCGACGGACGAGGAGTTCTACAATGTGAGCGAGAGCCTAACGTTCACTGATCCTTTGGGAATTGCTTTCTCACACATCTGGCCCTCCTTTCACATTGTCTGTCACAGAAACTCTCGCCAGAATTGAAGAAGCAGGTGGACTCGCATCGACAGGCGGCAGCGAGGAAAGCAGCTTTCGCAGAGCAGCTCGAGGCGAGTAGCTTCTCATGGATCCCATTCCTCCCCACCAAGGTATCGACTTTGACTGACTCTATCCATTCTTGCCTTCTGCATCACAGAAAGCAAAGCAATCAGCTGATGCAGACGCACCCGTATGGGCAACACAGGCGGCGCAGAAGGCCCGGGACTCTACACCGCCTCAATAGTCTTGCGCTACCTCCTCTTCTTCCTCCTTCGCATCATTTGCACGGCACTCTTCATCTTGTCTTGTCAATACAATTGGAACATTGTATAACAGTAACGGTAACACTTCCGATTTCGGGGTATCTGCTGTGAAGAACAAAGAGGACGTGGGCGCGGGCTAGGCTACGGCACAACGGATACGTGAACAAATGCTGTAGTGTTCATCTTCCCTCACCCTGTCTCATCCATTTCGACGCTCTCCTCTCCGTCAAGCTGACCTGTAGAGAAGGATGTCCCGCTCACGACCGGTCTTGTCTCTTCACTGACCTCTTGCTCCTCCTCATCACCCTCTACGTCCATGACGCTACTTTCTCCAGCTTCCAGTGAAACACCCTCCTGCATCTCTAGTCCAGGAGCTGGGGCGTTGGAAAGCTGGTATTCCGGAGGAAGTTCCAGATGCTCGAAAAGTCGCGCCTTTCTGCCTGCAGCACCGCTCTTTGAAGGCGGCGCAATTCCTTCATCTTCGATGGGCAGGCTTGCATACTCTTCCATTGCGACCTGCAGCAATTCAGTCGCCTGAGGATGGCGAGGATCGATGGCGAGCGCATCATGGTACCAACCAACAGCGTCTGCTAAGCGACCCGCACGATGGTCCACCATGGCTAGTCCGAGGTGGGCAGCGACATTTGTCGAATCGATCTCAATGACCGATCGGAACATCCTTCGAGCCTCATCAGCTTGCTCGCCCTTGCAGAGAGCCCAAGCAAGATTGAGTCGCGTAGTGAGGTGTGAGCTCGAAGGTTCGCCAGCTGCCGAAGAGGCCTGCAGGACGCGGCTGAGGATGGTAATCGCTTCGGCGAAGCGCCCTTCGTAATAGCGCAAGACGCCCATCTCTTCTTCGCCTCCCATCTCAAGGTTTCCCCCGCCCAGAGGATCTCTAGCGCCTTCCAAGAAGGTGCGTGCCAGCTTCAGGTTGCCCATTCGGAGATGCTCAGAGCCGAGGCAAACCTTGGCATATCTGACGTTGGGAAAGGTCTTGACGACGCTTGAGTATGCCAGGACGGCCTGCTCCGACTCGCCCTCGAGGGAAAAGGAATGAGCAAAAGACAGCCAGCAGGGCAGATGGCGCGGGTTGAGAAGTGTCGCCTTCGAGAAGTATTTGCGTGCTTCAGCCCACCGTTGCGACGTGGCATACCAAGTGCCAGCCGCGAACCAGCTCGAAGCTCGATCGGGATGCTCTTCCACTAGGCGATTGGCTAAGAGGTAAAGCTGTGGGCGGTACGTCTTGGCCTGCCCTGGAGGAAGGGAAGCTATGCAGCCGATATGTAAATCGATCGTCTGCTCGTGCTCTGCGTCCAGCGACAGTATCCTCCGGGTCACGATGAGCGCATCCGTGAAGCGCCTGCGGGCGTACAGGTCTTCGGCAAGAGCGTGAAGGAGGTCTGTAGAGTTGTACAAGCCGCCTTGGTGCCCTGCGCCCCCGTAGGTGGACCACAGCTCTCGTCGCGCAGTCGCAGCTCGAACCGCATTGCCTTGCTCCTCCTTGTCAAGCTTTGACATATAGCACAACCGTATAAAGTCGAAGCTTTGTTTGTCTCCGTTGCTCTGAGCCTCCCATTCCAGACCTTCGACCAGGTTCCACACCTGGCCTCCGCTGAGCAACTTCCCGTCGACCAGCGCAGCGAAGGCGTCGTAATTCTTGACGTCGATGCGCAGAGCCTCGATGAAGGCTTCACGAGCCGCATTGAGATTGTCCAGTCTGAGCTGAATCAATCCTCTAAGATGGGTCACTGAAGAAGCGACCTTGAGAAGGCCATCCGAAGAAGGTGCCTTTGCACCATATCGGCCGTGGGCACCACCTTTGATCCAGCGACCACTCTCTTCTCCTATCAGGTCCAGAGCCTCCCCGAATCTTCCCAGACATACCCTACACTTGGCAGCGAGGTACCGACAAGCAGAAGATATATTCACCAGGGGCTGATTTGAAGCATCCTGCTCCTCTGCTCCTCCTTGACCCAAGACGCTTCTTTGAGAGCCCAACGGCTGCGACTGTGCCCGAATGTGTTGCAGCGCTGTGTCTTGCTCTGCAGTCCATGCTTCGTAGACAGCCAGGGGCATGGAAAGGTCGACTGGACTCGGACGAAGCGGATCAGAACGATTGATGCCCTTTCGGAAGTCTCGCGGTTCGTGCAAGGGTGGTGTAGTGGCAGAGGCAGCATTGTCTCTTCTTCTGCCCGCGTACCCTCGGCGAAGACCATCCGCGGCACCATCGCTATCGATCTCGCCCCCATTACTCTCACTTCCCGTCCCGGTCCCGCTGACGGTGAATTCCCGGTCTTTCCGCTTCTTCTCAGTACCAGCGTCGCCGTCAAAGTCGTCGTCTGACAGCAATGGCGCATCGGCTCTCTCATTGTCAGAATGCAACACACCTGCATTGAAGCCTGACTTCCCTGCCGAGCGCTGGATTAGGCTGGCAGGCAAGACGGTGTTCCTTCTGGCTCCTTCCAAGGCGGCCGCGAGTGCGTCTTCGTCTGGGATATCCTCCGCTTGCATCGGTCGTTGTAAATCTCCAGGCGGAGGAGGAGGCGGAGGTAGCTGTGGGGCAGCTGCAGGTGGGAGAGGGTTGACAAGCAGGTGTTCTGCTCGACTGTATTGGTGGGTCAAAAAGTACGCCTTGGCGAGGAAATAGGCATCGTTCGGCCGCTGTGTCTCTTGCGCTGTAGGTTGACAAAGACGTTGGTCCAGAGTGTGGTGAGTCACTTTAGGTAATGCATTGAGGTGGCCGCAACGGATCTCTTACTCACTTTCCATGCACAACACCTTCTCGCCCCAGAATATTGCTGTGTCGTAGAGGTGATGCTCCATGGCATCCTGACGCCATAATCTTAGCCTCTGCAGTAATTGCTGGTTTCCTTCGCTACCTTCCGCTCCAATTGCATCCATCTCAAGTTCATCAGACTCCGGAACTTCGGACAAGATCGAATGCTCGACCACGCTCCCATTAGCCGCATCGCTTGAGCTCGTCTTTGCCGCCGCTGTCCCTCTGCTGCTCCGGCCACTACCGACACTTCCGGCAGCTGCATTCTCTTGTGACCCCTCTCTGCTTTTCGCTTGAAGGCCTCTGAACTTACGGAGGCCAAAGAGATCCGCTTGTCTGCCGAAGGAGCTGAGAGGGCCGAGCTCGAGTAGACCTGAGTTGTTGGCCTCGTCCTCATCTCGTACTACAGAAAAGGAGCCATCTGCATTGAGTCCCGAAGGCTGATGGCCAGCAGCCCCCAGAGGTGTCGATGGCATTGCATGTGTATGCCTCGCGCCTCCTCTCAGCGGTCTAGGAGAAGCCCGAAAGGAAGACGTCTCATCAGATAGTCGATTTCTCGCAGGTTGGGGAACACGCCCTTTCGAAGGTCCAGCCATAGGCAGCAGTCCAGGTGTCTCCAGACTTGCACCGGCGAATCTGGAAGATGATTTGAGGTCAACACTGAAGTCAGATGAGGGCATGAGGCCGGTCATACCGCCACGATAGCCGCCAGTGAGCTTTGAAATCAGCTCATCAGAATTGGCAAACAATCTGGAGGGTCCTGCTGCCGCTGAAGGCAGCATCCCAGCCGGACGAGCATCAGCAAATGTAAAGCTGGAGTTGTTGTCCCCACCATCTCTTCTGATGTTTCCTGCGACGAAAGGATGTTGTGCGCCAGCCCGATCTCCGCCGAGAAGGATATCGTCGGACGAGTCGAATCCAGAAACCGAGGCTCTTCCCGCGACGGCAGCTTGACCCTGCGCACGCTGGGTCGCTGGCTCCTGGGCACGCGAGGGCCAGTCCCCGGGTCGAACTGGCCTGGCTCGTCTGGGAGCAGGCGGCGGTGAAGGCATGAAGAGTATGCGTCAAGACGAGCCCTACCCGTAAAGAGAAGAGGAAGTGTTGTATCGTGGAGAAGAGGAGAACAACACGAGCGGTGAAGCGCGACTGGCGTTGGTTGGCCTCCTTTCCGTCGGAAGGAAGGACTGCCTGCACGTCCTCTCCACAAGTCCGTACCGGCCCTCCCATGCTGCCGTCGCAACTCTCTCCGTCTGATCATTAATTGGTCGCTGTGATCTTTGTCATGGTCGCTGCTACCTCCATAGACAATGCCGCTGCCTCTTCTTCAGCATCTGCGTCAAGTGTCAACATCGACACTCGGTTCACCAAGATCCTCCAGCAGCTCCTCCGCAACCCCTACCCGGGCTGCATCTTCGTGCAAGCCACCTCAGCATCAGATCAAGTCACCGCACTAGACCAGGTCAGGTCTCTGACGTCGGCATCGAGGGAGAGCTATGTGGTAGTGGAATGTCATCCGAATTTGCTCGGCTCAAGGGTCGTCGATCTGCGGCGAGACATCGAAGCCGCCTTTGAGGCTGCGAGACCACTTCAGGAACAGACAGCGGCTCAAGCGACAGGTTCCACAACAGTGTCGAAGAAGGCTTCGACCTCTTCGAGTATTTCGATCTTTCCAGAAAGGTACCACAGCGAGATAGAGTCCGTCCGTCGCCTGCTGGTCATTCCCTCTGCACACCTGCTACGCTCTACCCACGCACCTCTGCTATGGTCTCAATTCCTCCACCCGCCGGAGGGCTACACTGTCCTTTTGCTCTCCAGTCTCCCCTTGGAGAGATGGCGTACAGCCGATGCACTCGAAGAAGTCAGTGGTACTCGTCCCATTGTCAAGCTCACTTTCCGGGGTGTGGATCTAGTCGATTCAGACTCGCGGGACACTCAGAAAGCTTTGATCACAGACGCCCTGCTCGTCTCGCTGCCGCTGCTGAAGGGAGCAGAAGCCTCAGCAGCGGTGGAACGCTTCAAGCCTCTGTTTGTCGAGTATACCTTCTCCTCTCTATCGTCGGAGGTCGGACCACAGGACATTGAAGAGCTACGCTTCTTGTCGGGAGCAATTTGGCTTGCCCAATATAGAATTCTCCAAGCAGAAGCTGATGAGAACCAGGCTGACGTCGAGATAAGATACAAGGATCGACATGCGCTGCTATCCTTGTTGGGTCCTCTCGTCAGGGGAGCTCTGAGAGACTTGTCGCCCAGACGAGTCGGTCTCTCCCAATGGATCGACAGAATCGTCGAGCGTCACGCTGTCCAAAGCGTCGGTCAGGACGGTCTCACGAAGGCGAAGAAGAAGTCTACTACCGCTACTGAGGCCACTTCACCTCTAGCGCCCCTCGCCTCCCTTCTCCTCATCTCAGCCTTCCTCGCCTCGCACCTACCCCCTCGAACCGACACCCGCTTCTTCCTGCGCGACTCGTCTCTTCTTTCCTCTCTCGCCCGCTCCTCTAAAAAGGTCCGTCGCTCAAGAAAGAAACAACGCGGAGGCGCAGCTGCTGGTCTGGATGACGACTGGGATGCAAGCGGTGGAGGTTCGAGTAGCAATTCAGACCCACTCCTTTTAGGACCCAAACCATTTGGATTACAAAGGATGCTATACATCTTTGAGAATTTGTGCACAGAGCTAGACGTTGCTCTCCCTTCTTTTCAAGGGGAGATGCTCGCCAAACGCAAACGCAAGCGACGAGAAGAAGAGGAAGACGAAGAAGGTGCAGTGAGAAGTCGGAGGCTTTTCTCTTCGCAAGGAGAGGAAGACGAGCGCACTGGTTCCAAGGTGGACATTACCTCTCTGCCGGTGCAGCACGCTCTGCTATCCCTCGTACAGGCGAGCTACCTACTCTACGTTGGTCCACCTACCTCGGGATCACTAGCCTCGGCAGCCTCTCTACCTGCAGGGAGCGACGCACTACTTCTTGGGAGTGATCACGGCGGCGGCGGCGGTGGCGGGACAGGTCTTCCGCCCGTCCCGAGCAGGCTGGAGGCAGTGACGCAGGTGACCATGCGGTGCAATGTGCTCAAGGAGGAGCTCAGGACCCTTGTGCTTGGAGCAGGGAATGAAGCACAGCACGGTGCGGATTTCGAGCGGCAAGGTGTTGGTAGTAAAGGGGCGAGAAAGGAGTGGTGGACAAGACTGGAAGAGTGTGGTCTGTAGTGCTTGGCTTCGATCAGCCACGGTTCACCAGATGCAATCGGCTCGTCTGATTGTACTACACAGATTACATTAATGATCAAGCTAGGTGTTAATCTTCATCGACCCAACCTTCACTGGCGTCATCGTTCTGCGGACGCGCCCTCGGCACTGCATACAGAGGATTCCGGCCCCTCGCCCTGACTGGAGGACTGTGCATAGTGGAGGGACTGGCAGACTGATCCATGACGTAGAAGGGCGGGTTGCGTTGAAAGCCGTAAGGATCGATGTGGTGAGGCGAAAAGGCTGCGTAGGCCGACGGAGGAGGAGGTAGAGCTTGTGCCGAAGAGTAAGACGCACCCGACGAGAGAGCCATCGTCTCCCTCTCTGCCCTCTCTCTCCGCAGACGCCGCCTTTCTGCCTCTTCTGCTTCTTCTTCCTCTTCCTCCTGCTGTTGACGTCCCTTGCTACGACGAGATTTGCGCAACACGCCCATGCGCAATCCATTGAGAGTGCTATTGGCTCCACCTAAGATGACGCTGAGCAGCAGCAGCGAAAAGCCCAATGTCCTCCAGCCGAGCCCTCCCACTCCGACCTCCCAGGCTTCCGAGAGCACTTCAATGACTACGCGTAGTCTGGATCCGCCTAGGACTTCTGTCAGCTTCCTGTGCGAGCATCTCTCCCACTCGTCACATGCTGCGATTAGGGCCGGCGGAAGGGGTACGATGAGGCAATTGAGGGAGTGGGATCGTTGGCAAGTAGCAATAGAGTGGTGATAGGCTAGCGCAGGGCATCAGGAGGCAATGGTAGCTCATGTGAGCTTGAGCTGCTTTGTTCTTTGCATTCTTAAGGTCGACTGAGACTCACCATCTTCAATTTCCCTCAGCCTTTCAACAACGTCTAGTCTGATGGTCCAGACCAGTGCAAAGACGACGTAGCCGGCCAGAAGTAGCAGCGACGAATTGAAAGCCAGCTGAGCATAGCTCAGCAGTAGGAGGGGCTTCTCTCTGGGATGAAGGGTATTGTGTGCTTTTTGAGCTGCACTGACTCTCCGTAGCTGTTGCTCGGTGTATTGATGCGATGAGGCAGCCGAGGCGGCTGATGGAGCTGGCACCGGGGGTACGAGGTAGTTGATGACAGTGCCTACCACGGGGGCCAGTGGCCATTGCCCTGCTGCTCCATGCCCCTCATCCTTATCTCCCACACTGCTTCCGACGCTACTGTGGCTGCCTCTCCTCCTCCTTGATTTCTTTGACCTCTGCCTGGTCGACTTGGATCCGAAGAGGGATACGAGGGCGGATGATGATGAGGCATTTTTTGAAGAAGATGCTTTGCTTGCTTCGTCTCGCGGACGAGGAATCTCTTCAATCGCAGCCGCATCGCTGGACAAATGTTCATTGGCGCCGTCTTGAATAATCTCCCCAGTCTGCGTATCATCAGCATCCTCGTCGGCCATGCTGACGTCTCTGATAGATTCGTCCTGAAATGTAATGTCCATGGCGTCGTCGTTGTGGGTGGAGGCGAGGCGAGAGGAAGAGGGTGCGGCGGTGGCATCTTGGGTGACCTCCCAGTCCATGGGCCCTTCTCTGCCTCTACGGTAGCCGTCCATGTTGATCGCGGCGGATGTGAGGTATGGATACGAGAGGGGTGAGGCTGAAGCAACACAAGCAACACTTCGTCGGACCTTCTCCTCGTCTGTCTGTGTCCTTGTCGCTTGAGGCGCTTGAGCCGCTTTTCCCACGCGACAGACGCTGCACGCCTCGCCTCGCCTCAGCCGCGCCTCGCCCGCCCGCTTTCCGAAGGCGACGACGCGGCCCCGAGGAATCTCGAGTGGAGTGACGAGGCGGGAGGGGAAGCATCGGACACTCAGGCAGACAGACGGATGATACCATCACCACCATCACACCACCACATCGCCGCATCGTACTTGCCACGGCGTCCTGATACCCTGCCCTAGAACGCTCCTCGGTCTTCCGTGCAACTACAGCCGCCACGCTCTTGGCTGATCATCGCCCATCATGGAAGAGCTCGGCATTACAGCCACCGACCCCACCTTGCTCCAAGCAGTCAATGAGCAAACAAAGGTACACAAGGAGGCTCAACAAGAGGAGGATACCTTTCTCCGCTTCAAGAAGCTCCAGCAACACCTCGAGTTTCTCGATACCATGACAGAATATGTCAAGGAAGAGCAAAGGAATCTCAAGAGGGAGCTACTCAGAGCTTCAGAGGAGGTCAAGAGGATCCAGTCTGTCCCCTTGGTCATTGGCCAATTCTTGGAGCCCATAGATGAGCACACCGGTATTGTGGGGTCCACCACTGGAAGCAATTCAGTCGTCAGGATCCTGTCGACTTTGGATCGGGAATTGCTCAAGCCAAGCAGCTCCGTTGCTCTCCATCGCCACTCTAATGCTTTGGTCGACATCCTCCCACCCGAGGCTGACTCCTCTATCTCTCTACTTGGTCAGGACGAGAAGCCCACGGAGACATACGCAGATGTCGGAGGGCTGGATATTCAGAAGCAGGAGATTAGAGAAGCCGTGGAGCTGCCCCTTGTGCAGTTCGACCTCTATAGACAGATTGGTATCGATCCACCTCGAGGAGTGCTCCTCTATGGCCCTCCCGGAACAGGAAAGACGATGCTGGTCAAGGCAGTCGCCAACGCCACTACTGCTTCCTTCATTCGCGTCGTCGGCTCAGAATTTGTTCAGAAGTACTTGGGTGAAGGGCCAAGGATGGTCCGGGACGTCTTCAGGTTAGCTAGAGAGAATGCTCCAGCAATCATCTTCATTGATGAGATCGACGCCATTGCCACGAAGCGTTTCGATGCACAGACAGGAGCAGATAGGGAAGTGCAGCGTATCTTGTTGGAGCTGTTGAACCAGATGGATGGTTTCGATCAGGACAGCAACGTCAAAGTGAGTTGAGGCGAGTCATGACTAGACAGGGAGAGCATTGATCTTACACGTAGCCATCTCTTCTCCGGTCAGGTTATCATGGCAACAAACAGAGCAGACACACTAGACCCAGCCCTCCTGCGTCCTGGTCGTCTCGACCGAAAGATTGAATTCCCCAATCCTTCGCGTAGAGAGAAGCGACTCATCTTCCAGACAATTGCAGGCAAGATGGCTCTTTCGCCCGAGGTGGATCTAGAGGACTATGTTAGCAGGCCGGAGAAGTTGAGCAGTGCCGACATTGCTAGCATCTGCCAAGCCGCTGGACTGCAGGCTGTGAGGAAGAACAGATACGTCATTCTGCCCGAGGACTGTGAGTACAGAGAGCGATTCGCTGGTGGAACTGATTTGCCAAGGAAGAACGACGTGCTGATATACCGCTACCGCAATCTGCCTCATTTCCCCCTTTACAGTCGAGGAAGCTTGGAAGCAGACAGTCAAGAAGCCAGACACTGACAAGCCGGACTTCTACCGCTGATTAAGCTCCCCTTGTCACATTTAACGAAATACAATCACTCTTTGGTTTTAGTCGTGTCTTGGCAGGGGTATGTTGTTGGCATTGCGGCAGAAGCAGCTCAAGAGACGTCGGAGACGGAGCGCGATAGATGCGTAAACAGATTGTAGTTGGAGGGGAAAGTACGCCAAGGCAGGTCCGCTTGCCTGTTCGGATACCTTCGGCTACTCGTCCTCCTCATCGTCGTCCCTTCGCATGCTGATTGTAACACCACTCGTGTGACTGTCATCGCCTTCCTCACCATCCTCCTCTTCTTCTTCCTCTATCCTAGGTTGACTATTCCCAGCTCCACCACTCCCATTCCTCTGACTGCCCAGGTTCGACATTGGTGCAGACTTGGCTGTCGGTGGACCTCTTGCGCCTGCGCTTGAAGTCTGAGGTAGTAATCCCACAGCAGCACGACTTGGCTGGTCATCTTCCGTCTCCTGCACCGGTGGTCGATCTTGCGGTCTTGGAATCCTATGCAGCAGTCCGAATCCAACTCCACAGCCGAGGAGTCCCTCTCCTCCCCACTCCCTATTGGGCACAATGATCACCTCCCTCGTATGATCATAGTCGGCATTGTACACATAGAGCCTCAGGGGTCTCCCCTCGTGAGCTTCTACCAAGTCGTAGAAGTCTCCCTCGTTGCGTAGAATTCCTGAAGACCAGCCAATGATATAGTCGCCAAAGGGTACCAAGCCGGCAGACTCGGCAGGGGATGATTCTAAGATGTCGAGGATGTGCCAGACGCTGCTTAGGGCTAGGTGGGGAGAGCAGGGCCGGAGGGTGAGACCTAGGAGGGAGGGCTGCGAGGTGCTATTCGAGGTGGAGGCGGACCATGTGCGCGATGGAACCAGGGAGACGTCTGTTGGAGGGGTGCGATTGAGAGAGTAGAACAGTTCGACAAAGTCAGTAAGAGGAGTCTTGGACTAGCTGCCCTCCTGCCCCGTGTTGCATGCAGCCTTCGTCTCACCTCTAAGCTGCTGCCTCTTCGATGACCAGATATTCAAAGTGACCTCAGTTCCCTCCCTCTCCTCCAACTTCTTCCAAGCTCCCATCCCCGCAGCCGCTCCTCCGCCTGCTGTGTCGTCTCCCGGGGCGGAGACATTGAGAGCGACACCGTCTAACCCGACGCAGAAGTCAAAGAAGGGCTCAATGCCGGCTAGGTGAGCAGGAGAGTTGGCCGCGACGCGCACGACATGGTAGCCTGATTTAGGGGCAGAGTCATCGCTGAGCTGTCGGGATTCGGATGCTCCCATTGTTAGACCGTAGTGGAAACTGGGTTTGAGGGAAGTGAGAGCAGGAGCAGCACGTAGGCGAACACTGGGTAGGGGGGAAGTCGTACGCTCCGAGTGCAGTCCGGTGAGGTGTTGGACAAGGCGCGACTTCGAGTTGCTTGGGCCTCGTCTCGTCTCTTGCGCGCGCGCTCCAGCCATTCACCGGACCAGGCTCTTTCTTCGCAAGGGCAGCCAGGGAGATTGTCTGGCTTCTTTCAACCTTGCCATTCGACCCTCATACATCTCACACAAGTCTTTGTCAATCCCGATGTTTCTTGATCTGTTGGTACCTGGAGGTCGGATTGAAGCCAACTAGCAGCCGCTGAGGCTGGCCCTCCGAAGTGATGGAAGAGATGGTCTGACTTTGGGCCTTTTGCCGAGCTCGCACTCTTCTCGGTAGCTGCGACCCCTTCACTTCGTACCTGTCCACTCTCCTCCCTCAACTCTACCCCCCTTTGCGCTCCCTTTCCCCTTCCCCGAATCTCCCACGACGTTCCCTCTTAATCACTTTGTTCTCGTCTCTGCACACACCCACAGAGCTTGGACCTACGGATGAGGGATAGAATAAGACTCATATCCACCCCGCCTACTCACAGTCTCGTCTTCTTCAGTGGCTCAGACTGTCCTTATACAATTATGCTCTTGAGGGTATATCGCTTCACTGCGAATGCAGATGTCAGCCTGCTAATACAAAAGATCTTTTCCCTGACTCTGGTGCGCCTGATGGCTGAGGATGCGATCGTCTTGAGCCGGAATACGTGAGCCTCGCCCAAAGGGAGGATCATCCGCGGCACGGAAAGGGCGAGAGCTGAGCCAGTGATCTCGCTCGCAGTGGCACACGACAGATGAAGCTCACTCCACCCTTCCCACTGCTACCATCTTCGTTGACCTCACTTTCTTGACAATTCACGAGTCACAATGGCAGCTGTATCGAAGACGACGCCCGTCAACGGATGCTATGAAGTCAAGTGTGAGTCTCTCTCAATGTCTACCGCTGTAACCGGGGCGCGTGAGCGGGGCCAATAGCAATTGTACTAATGCTCTCGCCACCCCCTCACTCCTCACTCCTGCAATGCCAGGCTCCCAATGCTCTAAGCGCACATGGGCCGGATGTGGTCTGCACCAAGCTAAGGTGAGTGTGCCATTCGGCATAGAGGAGGGGAAAAGGCTGGCTAGCCGGCCTGCTGCACAGCCACAAGCCCTCTTATCTGTAGATGCCGGACGGCAAGGTCCACTGACACCTGCAATTCGTCGTTCTGCCCTTCTTCGACGTGGCCAGGTGATGGAGAAGATTCCCGAGGAGGAGAGGTGCAAGTGCGCACGAGGTTGATCGGATGTGAGGGGGGATGTGCGACCTCGTTCCGCGTACAATAGCAAATGTCCCGCCATACCTATTCGCCCTGCATCGAAAGTGCTTCCACGTGCAATCTCCGAGGCGACTGAAGCTAGTTCTGTGACCTGTGACGTGTGTCGCGAGAGAGAGAGAGAGAGTCAGAAGTGGGGCAAGGGCACACCCAGCCATCTACGACAGAGGTGATCCAGGGACCCCCCCTCTCCGCTGCGCTCTGTCCTACCTCGCTTGTGCACATCTCGGCGGGTCTCCGATGACGGCGACAAGACATCGCTTGTGTGGATTTTGGACGGGAAGACATGGCCTGGAAATAGTACCTCACTGCCCCATGCGTCGCCCTCTCATGGGATGGAAACTAGCATGCATTCTGCAGCATAGAAGTTGCCCCTTTATTGTCAGTTTCGCTAGGAGTGTTTAGCGGGTTGATCTTAGCCCGAATGATTCCGCTGGTGTGTGGGTCAAGGGTCCTGCTGCCCTGGTGCTGCTGCTGGCCCT
Organism: Microstroma glucosiphilum; assembly: GCF_003144135.1. Taxonomy (NCBI): domain Eukaryota; kingdom Fungi; phylum Basidiomycota; class Exobasidiomycetes; order Microstromatales; family Microstromataceae; genus Microstroma; species Microstroma glucosiphilum. The sequence goes on from NW_020289915.1 coordinate 998,184, forward strand.
CTGCCGCCCGCCCCGTCTGTTTGTCCCTGGTGCATCTCAGCCGGCGGACGAACTTCAGCGGCGGGCGGAGTCGAGTGACATTCGGACGACACTCGGACGGAAGGAGGACCGACGCCTCTGAAAAGTTCACTCGGCCCCCGCGACGCCTCTGCTGTGCCCCGCGCCCGATATTGCAAAGAGGCTCCTTCGCTGCCCTGAATTGGCCAGTATACTGGACATCCCTCTCTCTCTCCCCTAGCCACCTCGACCTTCGAAGAGGAAGGCAGCAAAATCGACCCCACGCTGCTCTCTCTCCAAGTCACTTCTCCCTTTCACTTCATCACATGATCCGGCACCTCTGAGCAAACTCAATCTACGCCCGCCTCGTGACGCCCACTTTTCGTGGCTGTCACTCACAAACGAACGCCTCGACGTTTTCATCTGCTCGTCCTTTCAGTATATGGCTTGGCTCCTCCCCACTCAACACTGCTTCGTATGATGCAGCCCACAAGCGCAATGCAGGTGCAGGGCAACGAGGGGGCTTCCACCTCGACGCTGCCCCCACTTTCCTCGCCAACCTCGCCCTTTGCACGCTCCGCGTCTCCCTGGGCACCAGAGGACGATGAGCAGAGGACGCTCAACGGCGATAGTCTGCCAGGGCATACCAGCTATCTGCCTGGTGATTCTACAACGCCATACCTCGCTCGTCTCAAATGCGTTGAAAAGGGAATACTCCGTGATCCCTTTGCGGCAGCCACCACCCAGCATCCTCTCACAGGCCAGAACGTGGCCTTCTTGGACCTTCCCGCCGGCGTGACGACGAGAACCCAGCGTTCAATGACCGAAGGCGCTCAGACATCGCCTCTGCAATTCAACAAGCGACCCACATTTACATCTGCTCGCTCCTCGGTGTCTTGCTCCAGCTGCAATTGTTCCTCAACCTTTTCACCTGGGAGTGGCGACGAAGCCGTTCGCACTCGTGGTAACAGAACACCCTCCCTCAGCCGCTCAGAAACCGAGTACTCTGAAGGTGGTGTGAGTACGGCCAGTCAGCCACAGTGTCATCATGCCCTTTCCCATGGTGGAGTGTCCCTTCTCACGGCGGCCATGCTAGCCGGAGAAGTCTCGCCTCGCAAGCAGATGAAGACGGCTTGTGGCATATTGAGACGCGAAGCGCAAGACACTCCCGTGTTTGAGACCGACAGCGAGTCTGCGGCCGGTGCTTCTAGTAAACAAGCAATGTGAGTGACAACGATAGTAGAGGGAGAGTATGACTTTTTGAGTCTTACACAGCCTTCCTCATTCTCGTACGCACTTTCAGTCGCAGTCGTCCACGCTTCGTGGAACCGCCTAAGCCGACTCGCTCTAGATCTCAACACAAGAGCCCCAGCCCGCCACCTACAAGCTCACGTGCTTCCCTTCCAAGACGTTCAGAAAGCAGCCCGTCCTCTCCCCGGGCCAAGCGGTCCTTGTCATTCCTGTCGCCACCCTTGCCGTTGCCTGAGCAGCCCGTGCCAGAGGAAGTGCCGCCACTGCCAGCAGCAGATGCCAGACCTCAAATAGCCGGGAGGCGGCGGCTGACCTTTCAGGATGCAGAAGGGGTCGAGCAGAGAATCAAGGCTCGCTCAGACGCTGCAAGAGCGATGTCTGAGAGGAGCAGCGAGATGCCCTCGTCGGCGGACGAGAGCGTCGCCAGTCGCCCTCTCACCTCTGGACACTCTTCTCCAGTATCGACACCGGCGACAAATTCAGACATGGCAGGGGACGCACCAGTGCATTCGGCCGTGCTACTCTCCCCTCCTGCGAGCGGGAAGGTATTTGTAGCTTCGCCACCTCAAGAAGAGGATCACAAAGTCCAGGCTCGTGAACGCAGACTCAAATTCGCGCCGTCCCCTCATGAGCTTGTCGGCCTGCGCCGATCCTCGACTGTCCGTGGCCGTCCATCTGGAGATCGTTCTCCGTCTGGCACGTCGGGCCTAGTCTCCGATGACGACCTAAAACCTTATGTTGACAGTATCGCTGCGAGCTCATCTTGCAATACTCAGAGGACATTTCGCGCCCAAGGGACCAAAAAGCCCAAGAGGAGTCTCAGTCCCGCCCCTCGCCATCTCGGTGGTTCGGACCACCATCGAGGAAGCGGAAGGGCTCGGTCACCAGCACCGCGTGGCAAGGTGGCTATGCCTCGCTCTGTCGATTCAGACGACTCGGAAGAAGTCGATCCTGATGAGCTGGACTACGATGAAGATGACGAAGACGATTCGGATGACACCGAGTCTGATGAGTTAGACAGCGACGATGGTGACGACAGCGCTGGGAGTGTGCTAGAAAATGAGGCACTGGATGGTAGACGGGACGATCAGACAGGACCATCTCGCTCCGCTCTCATTGGTCAAGCTCATCTCAGTTCAAATCTCGCGGCGACCAGACTCCACTGGGACAATCTCCCTGCAGACGAACAGGCTCTTGCAGACCCAGCAGCAGTCCCAGACTTCGAATTCGAGGAAGAAGGCGAGGAGGTTGAGCGAAGCCGGCCAAGCAGCGAGACCGGTTCGCCCTACCGGAGCCCATTTGCAAGCACGGCAGCGTCGCCCTTGCCATTTGCGCGCAGTCGAGTATCGTCGACGGCGGTCAGTGATGCTGAAACTCCTTGGCCACAACGTCGCCAGCATCCGCACTCGCACTCCATTTCGGCAATCTCTTCAAGCATGTCAAATCGGCCCAAGCGTCCATCCATCAGTCCAATCCGATCCAAGTCGTCGGCCGTCATCATGAGTCTCGACGCCGTCGATCCACGAAGTGATCTCTCCCTTCCTGCCTCGCTCTCCCGTTCACTGCAGAGGGACATCTCACCTTCGACCTCGCGATCTTATTCGGCAGCAGTGCGGAGATGTGCGCCGTCTTTGCTGGAGAGTACAGACCAGGCGCTTGCGCAGCCCAGTTCACCGCCAGCGCCCTCTCAGTCGCCGGACGCTTGGACTGCTCTTCGCTCGTGCCTGATCTCGGCCATGGGCGAGGGACAAGCGGCTCAGGGATTGGGTCTCGGCGGCCGTGCTGCTGTTCAGCCACAGAGATCATGGCTCTCGGCGTTCAGCACGCCGGGCAGCCAAGACAACTCGCGATCTAGGGCTCCCAGCTTCAGCCTACTCGATGTCGCTTCGGCTTCGCATTCCAATGCAGACTCAGTCCTGGGAGAAGGAGGAGGTGGTGGAGGCCTTCTGCCGGAGCGTCATTACAGCACCGGCATTCTCGATGCGCGGCCTCCAATGGCAGCAAGTCTCCGCAGTGCTCCTTTTCCTCCCTCAGTCGGCGCTTCAGCAAACATGCGTCCCGAGCAAGACGTCCTCCCTCGCGGTCGATCCTCCACCAGTGTCACCTTCACCACGCCCAGCACCGAGCACGACCGCTCTCTCCGGCGCACCGATTTGTCCGGGCAGCAATCCCATCCTGCTCCTCCTCCAAGACCAATCCGCATCGCATCGGAGAGCGGCTTGCCGTCCAACATGTCACGGGAAGACGCTCTGCTTTCTGGAGCGTATCGGATGCGCAGGCCTAAGCGCCGACCGTTCAAGAGTCGTAGCCCACCTTCCACGCTTGTTCGCAGTGCTGCGAGAGAGGGAGAGGGAGAGGGAAGGAGACGACGGAGCTTGGATCCGACGCTGGTTGGAGCTGACCTTCTGCAGTTGGGTCATGCGAACGCGAAAGCCCCTGCCCCTGCTCCTGCTCCTGCTGTTGAAGTGGGAGAAAAGGTCGAAGAGAGGAAGATCCGTCGACGTACCCCTTCACAGATGTCCTTTGGGTGGGGAAGACCGGAGGAGAAATAGACCCAGAAGGATCAGAGGAAGAAGAGGAAGAAGAGGAGCAGGAAAGAGAAGGAGGAGTGTGCGGAGCTCCTTTCCTTGCTTTTGTTTGCTTTACCTACCTAGATGATTTTACATAGATCAGAAGACGATAGATACTTTGAGATATAGTAGCACCCCCCCCCCCCCCCCCCCCCCCCCCCCCCCCCCCCCATACCCAATCTCCAATGCAATGCACTACAATACAATACAAGCGGGTGTGTCAACCATCAGCATATCATTATCATAATCATAATCATCGTCATGGTCATCGTGTTTGCCGCCGACACCATCAAAAAGCGCAGACGAAGATCCAAGTAAGGAGGGGATATCATGGGTATAGATTGAAAGGAACTCGACTTCTGTCTTCTTGACATTATATGACATGACATGACATGACATGATGGGATGAAACCTTTTACTCGATGACGGGCTTTGACGACTACTCGTTCATGATGTCTGACTCACTGATGCACTGCCCCGCCGTTCCTACAAAGACCAGTTACCCTTTCCTTTTCTTGCCAGCGCCCGCACCCGCACCAGCGCCCGCACCCGCGCCCGTACCATTTGTGCCATTCGCCCATACACTATCCCTCGTAGTGCGCCCAGCTCTCGTCTTTGCACCTCTCCCAGAAGAAGATTCGCCAGAAAGGACCGCGGCCATTGCGGCAGCGGCAGCAGCGGCCTTTGCTGCGTTCGTGGGGTTTGTGGCTCGAGTAGTTGGGACAGAAGAGGAGAAGGACGAGGAGGAGCTGGACGCGGCAGCGACTGCCGCAGCTGTTGCGCTTGCCCGCACAGGGCCAGAGGCAGGGACTTTCTTGTCCGCTTGGAATTGCGCAGCTCTGCTCATCGTGGTAGACGCAGGGACACTGAGCCTCTGATTGTCGGCTTGTCCTTTCGTACGTCCTGGGCGAGAATAAGGAGTGGACCTGACTGCTGCCCGCGACGAGCTCGGTGAAGGAGGCGCGTGGATTGAAGCGGCCGAGCCCCTCTTTGGGCCTGTGGAAGGAGCGAGCTTTGCAGCCTCTCTGTGTTGGTCGGGAAGCATCTTCGTTGAAGGCACTGCGGGTGGCACCCGGCTCCTTGCGGCAGGTGCACGAAGCGCAGAGGGGGGCGGAGAAAGTGAGGCCGAGGGACGCGGCGGCAGCGATGTGGGGCCTCTTGCCGAGGAAAGGGACAAAGGGCTGCCCGTGGAGTTGAGAGGGACCGAGGGAGGATGTTGGAGGCCATTCTGAATTCGAGGACCAGCCGGTGGTGACTGGCTGCCATGACCGCGGGGCCCGGTGGGGGGTTGATTGCTGCTTTGAGCGCGAGGCCCTGTAGGTGGGGAAGCGCTGTATGTGGGAGTCATTGCTTTGACGCGGAGAGTGCTCCTACTATCTGAGGCATCGGAGGCCATTCCCATTTCCTCGTCCTCGTCAGTGCTTGCAACCGATGACTGACGAGTGGGAGTAGAGGAACTGCCCATTGAGTCATCTCGTATGGGCGCAATGAGCGTACGTAGACCGTAGTCCATCTCCGGCAGTCCAAGTTGAGCAGCCCACTGCTCGAGAAGGATGCCTGGCCCATCGACAGCATATTGCGAAGCCTCACTACCCTCGTTGCGCATGAAGCTTGGAGACATACTATTCCTTTGCACTCGGTCGATGCAGTCGAGCACCGTCTTCAGGTCGAAAGTTCTGATCCTCTCAATCGCTGCTCTAGTCCTTGCGTTGGTGTCGTTTGAGCAGAACATGACCGGCATGTCGGTATCCCTTTGAAGCCGATTGCATAGCTCCACTAGAGCCTCATCGACGCTGCCACCTCCCCGACCTCCCATCTCCATAGCTGAGCTTCGTGTCTGTGCTCGGATCGGCCAGCGCTCAGGGGGAAGCTCCACTTCTCGCTTGGAGGAAGGGTCCTGCCGACTCTTCCTTTGCTCATGAAGGGCCCATTCCAGCCATTTGTTAGCCCCCCGCGCCCTGAACCCTACTCCGGGGCGCACTTTGAGGCCATCCAGCTCGTTCATGACAAAGTAGGGTATGACAATGACAAATGGTGGGGTCGGTGCTGCAGGATGCAGGAAGGACTGAGTTGTCAGGTGCAGTAGGCGGTTGTAGAGCGATGCGAGGAATTCCCATGCCGAGATGAGGGTATTGCTGTCATGGTGGCAGAGTATCAGAGGCAGTAGAGCATCAGTAACTCAAAGTACAAAACCATAATCCAAGCGAAACTCAGCACAGACGTCCTTTGTGGCAGGACTCACGTATCGAGGACACAGATACTAGGGGCGCCTCCCGCTGCTTTCCCATCCTTGATAGATTCGGCCAGCTCATTCCTCCACACCCCAGGACTCAGCGGCGATGGATGTCGAGGCATGTAAGGGCTTCTAGGTGCGTTCCATCCGAAGGGAGGTGTAGGACTACGCACATCCAGTCTGTCTCGTCCCCCTGGGTTGTTTGGTGTGGGAGATCTGGGTGGAGCTGAACCTAGCCTTGAAGGAGAGTCACGACGGTAGGGCGAGCCAGGCTTCTTCGGTGACCGGGGAGCACGACGATGCACAGACATGGTATCATGTAGGAAACGAGTCAGGTGTTGCACGGAAAAGTGATGATGACGATGATGCTGTACAAGGAGGGACACAGAGGAAGGGTTGCTACGATGTTCTTATAGTGTTGGGAGTCTAATCGTCCGTCGGAGATCCAATTCGATGCTCTTTCCGTCGACGCGACATGCGTTACGCCTATTAACAGGCATGACGGGGCGTCTTGAGGCGTACGCATCTGGCGTATCTGATAGCCATACCTCCCTCGCGTATCGCGCCTCGACATCGCCCATGACATGCTCACGTCCTGACCTTTTCCTTTGGACGCTTCTTGCTCCTTTGCTTCTTATCTGGCGTACCATCCGCGTCTTCGTCCACGTCTTCGTCGTCTTCATCCTCGTCTTCGGCCTCGTCATCCTCATCGTCCTTCCTCTTCTTGCTGCTCCCAGAATACTCTCGCTCCTCAGACTTGCGAACCACCTCGAGGGCCTTCTTGTGCTTCTTACCAGCCATGGTCTCTCCTTGGTCCCACTCGAGATCATAGTCTTCGGCCACTCGCTTGATGGCCCTTCTTAGCTCCTTTGCCTCCTCGATCAGCTCCACATATCGCTCCGGGTCGAAATTCTTCGCAGTGTACAGCCGTGTCTGCGCTTGTGAGGTAGTCTCTTTCAAGACCACTCGTGCGGAAACGTCCTTGCGAGAGAAGAGGAAGAAGCTGTAACCTGCCATCAGGGAAGCTAGTCCCATCAGATAAGTCACCGGCTCCATGACGTCCCAGCCTGAGAGGGAAGGGGAACGGGTCAAATCAGAGTCAGTCTATGCGCTCTTCTACGGCCACTCCAGTGCGTGGAGCTCACCTAGAGATGTGAAGAAGGTCAAGTACGAGACAGCGCACCACCAAGCGACCAGAATACCAGCGCCGGCAAAGGCGAACTTTCTCGTACCGGTATGAGCAAGACGGTCACACTCTGCCTTGAGTTGTGCCATCTTTTGAATTCGGGCCGTCTTATTGTTCAAAGAGGAGCGCAGAAACCTGGTCCGATCCTCAAATGAAGGGACAGACACGTCGATGTTGCGATCTCCGACCTTGACTACGAATGAACCGATGCGAGCGGCGTCACGGAGGAAGTCTCCGATACCCGTGGCTGGGCTCCAGCGTTTCGATTCGCCTTGGCGGGTGTGAAAAGTAATCGTAGGCTCAAAGTCGTGCTTGGCTATTGTTTCGTCCTTGCTAGCGCCCTTCTCCCTCGAGGAGACAGACTGGTAGCTTGGCTCCTCTGCTCTGATCAGCGATGCAATGTAGCTGTTGTGGTATGTGGGAATGTCAGAGATGTTCACTTGTACTCATCCTCATCCTCTGTCTCTGCTGCCGGCTCACCTCAGCGGCTGTCCTGAATGCAGCAAGAAGACAACAGACTTGGCCGGAGCCCGACTGTCGAACTCCAGACTCTGATCATCGCTGGGCTCTCCATTCTCTGGCCCATGCAGGTCGCCTTTTTTGGTTGCCACCGGATGACCAGACTTTCCCTTGCGTTTGACGTCAGACGAGCTGTCCGGAGACATGACCTGGGAGATTTGCTCCCCACGATCTACTCTATGCTCCCAGGGCTCGGCTGACATCGGGCCGCTGTCGTTCTCACTTTCGGCATTGTGCTCTCCTTCCCGATCCGACTCTTTCACTGCTTTAGCCATGAGCGATTTGGAGAGCGGGGAAGACGCCTTCGAGGTGGAAGAGGTCGGGTCGGATTTCTTATCCGGAGGGAATAGAGGTAGAGTCAACTTGAAGAGAGAGGCCTTGGTGAAAGCCAGATAGCCACTGTCTCCATCCTCTATCGACTCTTTCTGCTCCTTTTCCAGCTTGTCAAAGGCATGATCCAGCCTGATCGGCTCAGCAGAAGAGGGCAGTGTGCTCTTTAGGTTGGTTCCAGTATCTGTCGGATGATGGCTGTGCTTCCTCCCGCCGCCTTGTGAAATGCCTTCCGCCGAATCTTGATTTCGCCTTACAAGACTAGTCGAAAATAAGGCAGAGATACTACATGAAGGGTTCCGCTTAGAACAGTCAAGCAGGATCGGCCGGTGTTCAGGTCGTAGAGGTGACTGTGGAGACCTGGAAGGGAAGGGGCTCGACCGCGCCCAGACAGGCACGTCTACCCGCGATGGTCCACGCGTAGCAGCTCGGGCGACTGCCCGGCTTGCTCCAGATAGCATAAAGCACGATGGACAAGTGAAAGAAAGAAGGAAGGAAGGGAGAGATGATGACAAGAAGGGAATGACTGGAAAGAATGTACAAATCTAGACAGCTGTCAGGGATGATGGATGTGGCGCATGAATCTGGAGGCAGTGTTGGTTCGATCCGGGCTGCACGATGGCCTGCATGACGGCGTCATCAAGCTCCGCCGAGGCAAGCGAGGGGGAATAACGCCAGACACACGCACTCGACTCAGCCTCACCGATGGCAATGTCATTTTATCAGATTCAGCTTTCTGTCGTGACTCTCGTCTAGAGACTACAGGAGAAGCCGTCCGTATCTAAGCCTCTTGCCCCCTCTGCGGCTGCTTCATCTCTACGCCATCCGCCGACTTATTACCTTCCGCTCATCAGTCCTCCTTGTTGTACCCCGGGTTGGGGGTCAAGATCACCCTCCCCTCTAGCACGTGCGAATAGCACAAGTACTCCTCGTTGGCCAGCTCCGCACGATCATAAGTCCCCAGCCTTAGAGGTGTCTCAAAGGTCTGGAAGCCCGAGATGGTACGCGGCTTGCCCGCCTGGCCCACAATGTCCACTGCCTTACCCACGCGCGCCGAGGTGCGCAGCGGCTTGAGCTCCTCGTCAAGGGTGATGAGGAAGCGCGGATACATTCCCGAGGAGAGGAAGTAGAGCATCCAGTGAGCCTTCTCGAGAATGAAGCCTCGCGAGTCCGTGAAGGCTACAAGGGTCGAGAGTAGACCGCACATGGCTGTCCTGCTCATCAATTGACGATCAGTGTGGAAGGGGTTGAGGCCGATGGTTCCTTTGCCCATGTGGATGAGACCCTGCGCGATCCTCACAATGAAGAGGCAGTCGGGCTCCTTGTGGTAGTATGAGGCCAGACTTCGCAACAGTTGAGCAAGCCGAGCATTGTTGGTACCGGCACCGACAAGACCCATGGCAAAGATGGCGTTGATGGCCACGTCTAGATCTGAATCGTGCGAGTATTTGGAGAGGGTGTCCAGTAGAATCATTGAGGGATTTGAAGGATTCAACAGAGCCAATGCCAATGGCACGCTTCGACGAATAACAGGCTCGCCATAGTGCATCAGATGTGACATATGGCGTGTGACCATCTCTGATCCCACATCCTCGCCCATCGCGATGAGCGCAATGCCCAGCACAGCGAAGCCCTGGAAGGTGTCGTTCTCCTTCTCGGCCTCTTCATCGTTGCCTGCGTCTCCCTGCGCAGCGTCTCCGCCCGATGCACCCGCGGCGCCTGCTCCGTTGGGGCCTGAAGCCTCTCCCTCTTTCTCCTTATCTTGCTCGCTTTCCACGCCTACGTGCTCGGTACAGTGATGCAGCATGCTCTGGATCTTGAGAACATCTCCTGTTCCAGCATACGAGCAGACATCCACCAAAACTTGAGCCTGCTTCGAGACGGGGTGCTCAATGGCCTTGAGGGTCTCGATTGTGGCATCGCTTTCGTCTTGTTGGCCGAGGAAGAGAAGTGCTAGACCCAGAATCATGAAGCGAGTCCACTTCGAGTCGAGCGTACTTGGCTCGCGCTCCATCATAGACTGCAGGATGGTAGGAGTGATCTCGCCATGCGCCGAACCGACGAAAATGAAGCCGAGGGACAAGGCAGACATAGCGGCAATCTCGATCGGAGCCGTCTCGTCTGCGATGTTCTGGATGAGAAGGCCCATGATGTCCTCGCGATGAGACCCAGCGTAGGCAATACCGAGGCCCACAATCGCTGAGATCTTCGACCGCGGGCTATCGCTTTCGACGTGCTCCGACAGCAAGGCAAGAGCCGCGTCCATCTCTGTCCTGACGCTGGCGTGCAAAACTCCATAAGCGAGCAAAGCTCCCGCCTTGATGTTCTCGTCCGTCGAGTAGGTGAATTTGTCGATGTGACTCAAGCCGCCTTCCGTGTCCCACATTAGACTCATGCCCAGACTAGCAGTGGCGCTCAGCATACCATGATCCTTATTCTTGTAGATCCAGCTGTTGCCTTCGTCAGCTGCCACCATCAGCTTGTCATTACCGAACCCGGCATTGACGAAGGCATTGACAAATGTGCTGGCCAAATTTCCCCTCGCAGAGTCGACAGTGGAGCTGAGAGTTGTCCGTGAGTTTTCGAGGTGACTCTTGTAAATTTCTTCCAGACTTCGAGGTTCTTGCACAGAAAGCTCTTTGCCAAAGCTGATGAATTGCTGAGAAAGTTGTGTATTGAAGATGCAGTCAAGCAGATCCTGATCTGTCAACGGCTCGTCCTCCGACTGCAACCATTCGATTGGAACTTGCTGTCGGCCAAGCAGGAAGGCAAGCTGCTTCCTCATCACCGGGTTTTTGGGGGCCTCAAAGTCAGCTCGAATCATGTCACGATCGCCTAGCCGCAAGGCAAGAACGAGGGCCTCCGAATAGCGGTTGTGCTTGCGGTAGATCTCGTGGGCAGTCCTGAGGAAGATCTTGTCATCGGGCGGCACGAGCAGGTTCACACAGCTGGAAAAGGTCAAGAAGAGGAAGGATCAGCAGACATTACTAGGGCCCAGCGGTCCGAGCAACAGACTCACCTGACGATGTAGAGACAGACTCGCGCGAAAGTATCTTGCTCTACATAAGGTGGCAACTTGTCGATCGCCTCGAGCTCGAGTAGCAGATCCACTGCATCAGCCTCTGCATTGTGCTTCAAGCTGAAGGGAACCAGTAGCAGACCGAGCTCGAGAAGTTCCGCCGTGTCCTCGTCCTTGTCCACCCTCAAGTTGTATTCCTCCCCGATCTCTGCAGCCAGATGACGGACGTATTCGTTGCCCCATAGACCAGGGTCCTCTGCTTGGGCTCCGCCGACCTTTGTTGCTTGCATGCGATACTTGAGAGTCTCGCGGTTGCCGTTGTCTGCGTATGTCATGGCCAGTACTGACAGAATCTCCGCAAAGAGAGATTGGTCTACCGTAGAGACTGATTGCGACGGCCAAGAGGCAAGGGTCTCCTTCAGTCCCTTGTAATGAGGGCGCAAGAACTTCAGCGGCTTGGGTACAGAGGTCATCGATGATGTGCTGGTCCTGATGAGTGTACGAAGGGACTCTAGAGCAGGCTTGTAGAGCTTCTTGTCACCCTCGTTGAGACGCTCCACGAGCATCTCAAGCTCATTCTTGAGTTGTAGGTCCTCCTCACTGAGCTCATCCTCCTTGACTGGCTTGGACGAGGTTTCCTTGTCAGACTTTCCATTGACCTGAGCGTCCTTTCCCTTGCCCTTGTCGGCATCATCTGACTTCTTGACAGGGTCCTCGGAGGGGACAACGATCCTCTGAGCCGCCGCGTCTTCGTCGCCTCGCGGCATGGTGGTGGGGTGAGAGAGGGGGACGAGTGCGGATCAGGAGAAGAAGAGAGGTTTAGGATGACGGAAGAGGGTGTTCGTCTATGTATGTGGCAAGAAGGCGTGAGAATTTGCTGTCCTCGTCTCGCTGTGCCTCTCGTCGCAAGGAGGTGATGAGTGGGTGAGACGGCGAGCGTACGAGTGATGCTGTTGCGTTGCGTGTGAGGAAGGACTGGTGATGTCCAGGCGGACGACGTGTGCCAGGCGTGGCGAGCGTCGCAAGCCTTGGGCGCATGTGGAGTCGGAGCCGCCGCGGGACCTCGAGGTGCATCCATGGACATCTCCCACACGCCAAGGAAGTTATGACGGCCAGGCGAGGCAGCAGCAGCTGCACACATCCACCCTTTATCTCTTCCTTTACAAATACCTTTCACAGATCTCAAATCGCTCACAGGAAGAAGCAGTCCTCACTCAAGCTAAGTTCCCCTCTTGTATCCTCCATCTCCTGGAACCGTCACCCCCTATCATCACTCCGGCCGCGCCTCTATAGTCAACATGGCGCCCTTCGCACCAGACGCGCCCACCAAGCAGCCTTCTCCACCTACCTTGTACTCCTTCAAGGACTCGGACGAGCTCTCCAGCAGCCTCGCAGCCTTTGTTATCAAGGTGAGTGGCCGCGTCGTATAGTAGCAAGGTGATCCACCTGGCCAAGGCTGCTGAGCATTGACATCTTCTTCCCTCCGTCTCGCAGGCTCAAAATGAGGCCATCGAGCGCAGAAACAAATTCACTGTCGCTACCTCGGGTGGTTCTCTTCCCAAGATGCTTGCAAAAGAGCTTGTGAACAGGACGGATAACGCTTTGCGATGGGATAAGTGGTGAGTGTCTCTCAGCGCAGAGCGGGAAAAGAAGGAACCTGGCAGATGATTTGCCCTTCTGAGATATCAGGGATACGGGTTCTGGAGAAGTCGTCAGTCGCCCACTCTAGATGGACAGCGGGGCATCTTGTATTTCAGCACAAGCATGAAGAGCTGAACACACTTCCTTTGTTGCACATCTGTAGGGAAATCTTCTTTGCAGACGAGCGGTTGGTGCCTCTGGACCACGAGGACTCCAACTACTACCTCTGCGACAAGGAGTTCTTCTCCAAGGTCCCTGAGCTCAAGAGGTCTCAGATCCACACAATTGACGAGTCTCTGCTCGAAGACCCAGAGGAGCTGTCAGATGCGTACGAGAAGGAGCTCGTCACCGCCTTTGCCGGCAAGGCGAGCGTCAGGAATCCCGTCTTTGATTTAATCCTGCTGGGTATGGGCCCCGATGGACACACATGCAGTCTGTTCCCTGGACATGAGCTGCTCAACGAAAAGGACCGATGGGTCGCACCTATCGAGGACAGCCCTAAGCCTCCTGCCAAGCGGATTACTGTCACTTACTCTGTGGTGAGTATTGGATGCTGCGCAGGATAGGAGCTGTCGAAGCAGTGCTGATGTCGCCGAATCCTTCTTCTACGCACAGCTCAACCATGCCCATCGAGTGGCCTTTGTCCTCGCTGGAGAGGGCAAGCAGGAGATGCTGTCAAAGGTGCTCGACCAGCCGGAGCTGGGCCTCCCCGCCTCGCGCGTGAAGCCTGCGCCCCCCGGAGACGTCTACTTCATCAGTGAGTGTCGCTGGTGGTCTGAGAGGGTCTACTGAAGGCTGCTGGCAAGACGGGGAGTTGTATCACTGACCTTCACTTACTATCTTACTCTCTGCCCTTGTAGCCGACGATGCTGCATCGAAGACGACCAAGTATGAGAGGAGCGAGTTCAAATTGTAAAGAAGGAATGGTGGGGAGAGAGTGCACAATCTAATCTGAATGTACGGAGAAAGGACAAGAGCTCAACCTCGAGGGGTAATGTGTTTGCCTTTTCCTTGTCTCTGGTTCTGTAGAATTTCTTGGGAGCGGGACAAGCTTTGCAATTGCAACACGTGCGGTTGGCATCCCCCCCCCTACCCCCCCCCCCCCCCCCCCCCCCCCCCCCCCCCCCCCCCCCCGCTCACTCGAGAGTGAAGTTCTGGCAGAGCGAGGAGACGAATCTGATTGAAGTGGAGAGTATCAAGACGGTCCCATCCCACCCCTTCTCCCTTCCCCCCTCGCCCCTCTGCTAGCTCCTCGCTGCTCGCTTGGCAGCAGTGGCTTCTTTGAGGACCTTAATGCTGCACCAATGTCAGTGGCTTCGGGCAGACTCGGGATCGGGATTGAGATTGGGACTGGGATTGGGGAGTGCGGACTCGCTCGCTCGCTCGCTCGCTCGCTTGCTTGGTGGTCCGTGGGTTTGGAAAAGGGTGGAGCTGCAGAGCTAGGGAGACTTCGGGAAGAAAAGCCGACCAGTCTGGACTGGACTGGACTGGACTGGACGGGATTGGACTGGTCTGGTTGGAGCGGTCTCCAATGTCGGAAAGTCGGAGGGTCTACGGCTCTTTCTTTCTCCCCCCTCCTCGTCCTCCTTTCCCACAGGTCCCTCCTTTGAACTGAACTGAACTGAAAAGAATGTGGCGTGGGATGCCGGGTGGCGCAATCGAAGCGATAGTCTAGGAGCCAAGATCCCCCCCTCCCCCCTCCCTAGGCGTGGGTGTGGATGTGGGTGGGTGGGGAAATGAGATAGAAGTCAGTCAAGCGAAAGCCGAGACAACAGGGTCAAGGGGCGATGCACTTCCGGCCGGAAGAATGCAGGATGCGAGCTTTTGCGGGGTGGATTAGACTAGACTAGACTAGACTCGTCTCGTCTGGACTAGAAAGGGAAGGGGCGCGCCTAGCTAATGTAAATACGATGGTCACGCAGCGGTTCAGCACAGTACACAAGAGAGAGGGGGGCCGGGAGGCGGGGGGAGGGACCACAGGACTGGAGAGCTGCAACGCAACTTCGGCAATTGGTCTCGTCAATGGATGGTGGGCGGGGGAGGCGAGCGAGTCCTAACGAGAAGGGCAAAGCTAAAAGCAAGAAAAGGAAGCGGAGCGGAGTCTGCTGTCTGGCCCACAGACGACTGTCAGCCCAGCACGCCATACATTGTGCCCCTCACCCCTACTCTACTGATCCTCTGAGTGGTCTGGTCTGACAGTGTGATCAGGTGACGGACGGGGGTTGGGGGTCACTCGTGGTGGTGGCGGCGGCGGCAGAGAAGTTGTAGAGGCGAAGAGGAAGCGGGGGATAGCGGAGGGCGGAGGGGGGCGCAGGGGAGATTGGAAGAAGCTGAGCTTACGCTGCAAGAGGAGCAAAGAGCAAAGCAATGTCGGGTACTCCAGGCCGGGCCGGGGGGGAGGGCGGGAGAAGAATTTACCTTGATTGGCATTGGCTGATGACTTGCAACCGGCTCAGTCCTTCCCTCGGAGCGAGCAGAGGCAGTAGGCGGGCGCAAGGATCAGCCGAGCGCCGGGCGGAGTGGTGGGTGACCCTGGCAGGCTGAGCGTGGCCCTGTTGTCAAGTGACCATGGATGGCGGGGTGCATGAGGGTGGCCCGTCCGCCGAGATGCACCGCCTCCTCTTCCTTCCCCGCAATGCTTCCTTTGTGCACACGACACCGAGGTGAGAAGCGGCAGAGGCAGAGGGGCGTGTTGCTCTCATCCTCTTCCCCCGTGGGCAACCTCCGCACGTACAAGCGAAGCCAAGATGGTCAGGAGACGCACTCAGGCCAGGCAACAATGGCCGCCAGAGTAGATGTCGTGTGCGTCCTTGTGCCCAGCTGCACAATCCGTGCATCAAGACACAGGTCCGTGCTCACCTCTTTGCAACATCTGATTCGGCAAAGGTGTGAGCCTCAACCAAAGGATACTTAAGTAGCCCCTCCTTCTTGGTCATGGTCAGCTATACCACTCTCTTGTCAATCAGCGACGCGCTAGCAGCTACTTACGACTTATAGCCTAAATCACACCTCATCTCACTTTTCCAACTTCTCACCCCAAACAACCCCCCACACATTCACAATGTCGCACAAGGACCCCCGAGAGACTGAGCTCTCCGTACCCAAGCAGCACAAGGCCGCCATTGTTCAAAAGGAAGGTGGAGAGGTAAAAGTCATCGACGTCGACACTCCCCAGAAGCTGGAGCGTGGTCAAGTCCTAGTCAAGGTCCTCTTCTCTGGTATCTGCCACACCGACCTCCACGCTCAGATTGGTGACTGGCCAGCCCATGCTACCTTCCCCCTCTGTGGTGGACATGAAGGTGCTGGTGTCGTCGTAGCCCTCGGTGAGGGAGCTGATCAATTCGTAAAGAAGGGAGACCGAGTTGGTATCAAGTGGCTTGCAGACTCTTGCCTCACTTGCGACTTCTGCCGACATGGAAATGAGCCCAACTGCCAAGCTGCCAAGATGCACGGTGAGTACGGGCTTCTAACAGCCCTGACAATCTTGTCCAGACGACTGACATCCTCATCTTCGTCTATCCTACCTACCAGGCTTCACCGAGCACGGATCCTTCCAGCAGTACGCCGTCTCCTTTGCCCGACACGTCACCCCCATCCCCGATGGACTCTCCCTCGAGGCTGCCGCACCCCTCCTCTGCGCCGGTGTCACCGTCTGGAAGGCCGTCAAGACTGCCAACCTTACTCCCGGCCAAACCGTCGCCATCGTCGGTGCTGGGGGTGGACTTGGTCACTTGGCTGTTCAATACGCCAAGGCTGCCGGTCTACGAGTCATCTCCATTGACACTGGTGACGACAAGCAACTCTTGACTCAACAGCTCGGTTCGGACCACTTTGTCGACTTTGCTACCGAAAAGGACCTCGTTGCTGCCGTAAAGGCAAAGACTTCCGACGGTCTCGGACCTCACGCAGCCATCGTTGCTGCCTCTGGTGCCAAAGCCTACGAGCAGGCCCTCGACTACATTCGTCCCACTGGTGCCTTGGTCCCCGTCGGTCTTCCACCCAATGCAGCATGCAAGTACGACATCTTCTTCGGTGTCTTCTTCACCAAGCGAATCCTACCTTCCTACGTTGGTAACCGACAGGACGCAATTGAGTCGCTGCAGTTTGCGGCCGACGGAAAGGTCAAGGTCATTTACAAGGCTCGAGGACTTACGGAATTGGCAAGCATCTATGATGATATGCACCATGGAAAGATTGCTGGAAGGATCGTCGTTGACAACTCCAAGTGAGAGAAGAGAAGAGGATAAAGGTGAGAGGAGGGTCGGTCCATTGGTTGTTGGTATGGGGATTAGCAGGAGTAGTCAGGAGTGTACTAGTGCGAATTGCATTCGAATGAAAAGCAGACATTTCCTCGTTCTGTTCATTATCAAACGATGCTCTCCATCTGTTCATGTCTCCCCTTTGATCGCTCT
This sequence comes from Microstroma glucosiphilum, assembly GCF_003144135.1. NCBI lineage: Eukaryota > Fungi > Basidiomycota > Exobasidiomycetes > Microstromatales > Microstromataceae > Microstroma > Microstroma glucosiphilum. Next base: position 1,015,342 of record NW_020289915.1, read on the forward strand.
TCCCCCAAAGTCATCTTGTTGCTGTAGTAGTCAAGCGCCGTGCGTGTGTAATTGTGACGACGATGTGGTAGAGTTGAAGGACGTGCAGCCGTGCCGCAATTGCGCATCCCCCGTTGTCTGTACAGCTGTCTCCCTGTCTCCCTCCCTCCTCAGAGCAGCTCCACTCTCCCCTGGAGTACCAATGTCCTCACACTCCCATAAGTCAGGATATGCACGCTCCCCCTACTCAGATTCGCACTCTCCCCATCCTCCGTTCGCACCTCTCCACAATCCTCTCCACATCGAATGAACACCGGTGCACCCATATCCGGTCGAGGGACCATGCCTCCTTTAGCACCACTACCGCGATTCGCAGCGCCCTCTCCCTCAACCCCAGCGTCTTCGCTACCATCAGTAAGCGAGCGCAGTGGCTCGGGGAGGTAGTCGAGTACCGAGCTGGAAAAGTGAGCATGTTGAATCGAAGTGTACTTTGTCAGGTAGGCTTGCTCTAGTGGTGAGAGGAGCTGCGAGCGACGGGTTGGTGCGAGCGAGGAGTAGTGCATTGCGTAGGACTCCAGCTGGGCGGGCGGATGAAGCCAAAGAGAGGACTGGGAGTTGAGCGATCATACGAAGCGCACGCCTGGGACGTAGCAGCGGAGAGAGGAGAAGGACTCACCTTGTGTAGTCTTGTCCGGAGAAAGGCACGTAGGAGCCATTTTGACCGCTCCACGTCTAGCTGCACCATGCTTAGACGGAGATGCTCCTCCTCTGAGGTGCCCTCGTCTGACGACAACAGGTTCAGAATGGACTGATCGGCCAAACGACCAGCGGAGCAAGGCAGAGGGGTTTCATTTCAGATCCTGTCTAATTCCTTCTCCTGGGATTCCCCTTTTGTGTACACTCACCATCTGCTCCTCAATTTGAGCACACACCTCATCCACTGTCTCGTCACATCTCCACCGCTCCCCTCCTCCACCATCTGCACTGCTCCAAGCTAGTATCTCCGGACAACTCCTCTCTGCCACCCAGAGCCGCTGTAACCTGTCTATCGCAGGAGCTTGGCTAAAAGGGTTATGGCCTATTTGATCTGTAAAAGTTGACGGGGTGGGGGAAGATGGACCACCTCCCCTCCCTCCTGGCCCGGTACTACGGTGCGGAGCGGATCTTTGCCGTGGGAGAAGCGAGGGGGAGCGCGAGCGTGTCCTCCCAGACTCGCTGCCGTATGCTCCTCCCCCTGCTCGAGTATGAGCATCCTCCTCATCGTCATCATCGAGTGAGACCATGGTGGCTTCTCGCTGGTTGAATTTACTCTTGCGTCCGGCAGCAGCAGCAGCAGCAGCAGCAGCAGCAGGAGCGGCGGGCTGCAGAGGCGGTGGAGTTGCATGCTGCCTCATCCTCGCTGCCGAGGAAGAGGAGCCCTCCCCTCGGTCAAGAGCGTCGTCTTCGTCGTCTGAGAATGAGTACATGCTGTGACAACCTTGAGTGTATGCGTATGCGTATGTGTATGGCTGATGCTGATGTGCTGCTGCGAGCAAGTGAGTAGAGGCGGGAAGCGCTTGGCTCCCTCGGAAGGCTTCTCGCCGAGTGCAACACGGTGCGCGACGCACTTCAGAAAGGCAACGCACACCGTGACGCTCTTTCCGTCAAAAGGGCGCAAGCAACTTCCTCCTCTTCTTGATTCTCTGCATCGGATCCCGTTCTGAGAGCACTCTGTCGTCATGCCGGCTGCGGAGAGGGCTTCTTCTTCCTCACAGCGACCTCATAGTAGCGCCAAGCCCTACGATCCCAGGCAAGATGCAGTCGAGAAGCGCGAGGTTAGGAAAGGATACCGAGGGCTGATAGCAGAGGTGGAGGGTACGTACAAGGCCATGAGGGTCGTAGGATTGGAAGAGCATCTGGATGAGCAAGATCGCTGATGCAAAATGATCACGCTCCCCTTCGGTTTCTGATAGATGCTGGAGGCAATTTGGGAGAGATCAAGGCAGCAGACTTGACCGAAATGGTGAAGCGGGCAGACGAATTCAGGTCAAAAGGTCAGTCCATGGCAAGATAGCAGTACTTCAAGCCATCTTCAGCAGCGTTCAGCGCAGCAAGGAAGCTCATATACATTCTCAATCTTGATTCCTCTGTATGACTACAGTCAAGGCGCCCAATGAAGGTGTCTTGGACTCCCGCTTTCTCATCAGAGTATCCGATGTAGGCGCACAAATGGCACGTAGTATGAAGCTCAACTCCAATGCCTTTGACATCGATGAGTACATCACAAGAGTCGCCCGCTTCATTGGAGGGTCTGCAAGGGCCACAGGACATGGCGGCAGGACAGGCAGGGCGGCTCGGCGGTCTGGCGGACATGCAAATGACGATGAGGATGAGGACGTGATGGATCTGGACGATGACGATCTAGACTCGTGGAATTGGCAGAGGCTTGGAACTATTGCGGCTGGTCTGACCAAGCGAGCACCGACAATGGACCATCTGGTCGGTGCACTCAGTGTCCAGACCAAGGAGCGAGCCAGCAATCGTCGCACCAATAGGCTAGAGCGAGATGAGGAGGAAGTACGACCAGAAACGCTCAATGAGGGCGATATCCAGAAGAGCGAAAATGAGACAACGAAGCTGGTTCAGCACATTGCTAAGCTGCTTGCCGATGTGGGAGGAGGTAATGGATGCAATCTCTTCGAGTTTGCAATCAACCCGGAGAGCTTCTCAAATACGGTAGAGAATCTCTTCTACATCAGCTTCTTGGTCAGGGATGGCAAGGTCTCAATCGACTACGAGGACGACGGGGAGCCGATCATTCGTGAGTAGATGCACCGCAGCTTCAATAGGATAAGACTCAAAGCCATCCAAAGATTGACACGACGCTCCCATTCTTCTACCGTACACAGTGAGAAGCGAAGCCCCAACAGAGGAAGACTATGCCGCGGGACTGAAGAAGCGACAAGTCGTCATGGAGCTCGATCAGGCTACTTGGAAGGTATGTCAGACGCTCCCCAAATCTGCCTCGCTTCGCCTTGCCTTGCTCATTCTGACGTCCAGCTCTCTTTCCGACACCACAGAATCTCATCAAAGCTTACGACATCAAGCACTCTGTGATACCCACACGTAAGAGCGCCACGACGGCCCGGACTGGCAAGTGGTATTGATCGAGGTGATGTTGATGATGGTAGTGGTGTCATTTTGGTTACTTGTACATGTACTCTGTCTGTTCTCCGGCCTCTCAAATTGTACCATCCTTTCTCCTCGCTCAGTGTCCGTCTAGACGAGAAGTTGCCTAGCGGATCTCCACGCCCAGCTCGTCCCTGACCCTTTGCACAACGACATCGTGCAGGGCATTGACCTCTTCATTCTCCAAGCTCCTCTCCATGCTTCGATAGTTGATACGGTAGCACTTGCTCACCCTGCCCGTCTTAGGATGACTGAACGAGTCGATCAACTTTACGTCCTCGGCAAGGTCCGCGGCCGTCTCCCTAATGAGCTCCATCAGGTCGTTCTCGTGGAAAGAAGGTGGAGATGCTACCTCTACTGGCTCAGTTGTAGAGCTGTCCGACCCTGCATCTTTTACGAGGTCTGGCTTGGGTAGCCAAAAGGAGACGTCCTTATGGCACGAAGGGAACTTGGAGTAAGGTCGAAAGGTCACCAACTTCTTCCTCCTCTGATCCATGTTCCCCCCCGCATCCGACACACCCGCCTCGGAGGAGTCAATCTTGGGCATTCGAGTAGGCTGATCTGCCTGCTGGAATTGTCGGAGGAAACGCTCATCTTTGGACCAGAAGAGACGAATGTCGGGAATAGAGTAGAGGACCATAGCTATCCTTTCTAGGCCTAGTCCAAAGGCCCAGCCTACTCGATCTTGCACAGAGGCCCGATCGAGGATACTTTGCTGAGATATACCACATCCCAGAATCTCTAGCCATTGACCTCGGAACCACACTTCCACTTCGAAGGAAGGTGAGGTGAAGGGGAAGAAGGCACTGATCCAGCGCACCCGCAGCGGTTCAGAGACCTCGCTCGCAGCTCCATCGTTGCTTGATTCGGCTGTTGAGCCTTGAGAGGCAGCAGCAGCGGCAGCCACTTCTGCTGCATGTCTATCACCGAATAGGTCGTAGGCCAGCCCGTTCAAAGTAGCCTTGAGATGGCGCAGAGCGAGTTCTGCCGCCTTGCGCCTCACCGGATCAGCCTCGTGCCCCTTCTGCCACCCGCCAGCATCCTCGAGCGATACATTGTCCTCGATTTCGATTTGCGCCCCTTCCAATCGTGCCTCCATCTCCTCACACTCCTTTTGCACCACCCCTCCTTCGTCAAAGTCCGTGCTACCGGGCGCAGTAGACCAGTTTGATGCGCCTTCCATCTGGTGAAAGATGGGGTAGTGGGAAGCATCGATCTCATCCCGCCGATACACATCAGCAGTCAGCAGCCATCTTGTCTTGCCCGCCTTGAAAGTCTCGACTTCGTGGGCACTGGTGTGAGTGCGTAGGCAGGTCTGTCGGTTGATGTAGTAAGTATCTGTGGGGCTCCTCCCCGGGTGGTCAGGCGCGATCCCAAGGTCGTCGAAATTGGACTCGGCCGACACTATAGGCGAGGGAGCAGCCAAGGACTCGCAGCGAGATAGGGTTGACTCGATGTGTGTTCGGAGGAGCTCAAGAGGGTGTGAGGACTGGTAAGGTAAGACGGGACGGGGACCAAGGCGGGAGAGGATGGAGGGTGGGACATTGAAGAAGTCGTCGGTCTCGTAGGTCTGCCCTAGGACAGTGATCGTTTTGGGAGCTGTACTGCTCGAGGAAGAGGCATACGAAGCTTTATGAGATAATGATGAAGATGAGAAGGTATTGTGGGGAGATGAGGTTAAGGCGATGGGCCGATACGCCCTTCCACCCTTGGCCTTTGCTGCAGGCGTACCCCGAGTCTGGACTGCGTATGCTCTGGCCGACGCAGGGCACGCAACGAGAGGCGCTCGATAGCTCGATGATCTCTGGCTCGTAATTCGGAGCCCTCTTTGGGCGCCTCGTACGGCCAGGCTTCCCATTATGAGAGGGAACGAGATGACGAGGTGCTGAGGTGAATGAAGGTAAAGGCAGCCGGAAAGGCTTCGGAAGGAAGAAGTGCAGCTGGTGCCTCCACCAAAGCGCAGACTCATCCTCGAGAACAGGCCACTTCAAGCTCATGGCAAATGACAGACAAGACAAGACGCAAAGCTAAATCGTTCCTATCGTTAGGGTACTAAGAGTGAAAGATTACACAGGTACACATAAAACACAAAAGGCGTTATAGACATTTGCTGGCGCCAAGTGGCACTCGCCGGATTTCACCTCAGAAAGTCATGGCTTCGTTTCTTCCTTCAACCTCGTCCATCGAATCACGCTTCGCCGTTGTAACGTCAATCTTTCCCTTTACGGACTGCTGCTGATGGCTGTGTGCAGCGGCGAGCCACTCAGCCAAGGTAGGCGGTGGGCTCTGCCCGGGTCCTAATTGTGGATAACCAGAGGCAGGCGAGTCGTCTGTGCTCTGCTCCCCCTCGTGTTGGTCCCCTCCGTCATGGTTGGCTCGAAACAGACCCAAGCGCGGGAGCTGGTCATGATGAGCATCGTCCCTTCCCGATCGAGTGTATGCAGTGTGTTCAACTCCATACGCCGTAGGCCATAGTCGCTTCGTCTCGCCCGGCTCATCAGCCGCATCTTCCGAACGCAGGTCTCCACCATTCGACTTGCTCTCTTCCAAGAGACCAGTGACTCGTTCCACTTCTTCACGCAACATCCTTGCATGCTTGCCTTGCTGCTCGATGAACTCTTGCAGGGCTCGGATGTAGTCGACGGACTTGCGAAGGATGATGCCCTTGTTGGGGCGAGCTTGCGCCAAAGCAAGTGTTTCCGAATTGGCTGGTGCTGAAGCAAGGGACAGGATATCCAAAGTAGACCCTCCACCCATCTCATGTCTGCCTGCAGAGTTGAGTCGGCTGAGAATCTCCTCTGGAACTGCTACTTGTACCACCTTGGAGTTGTTGCCGCCGCCTTGACTATGAGCGATGGCGTCGAGGAGCATGGCCTCCGGAAGAAGAGATGCCAGCTCCGCAATGCGCTCGTTGATTGTATCGCGACGTCGTCGTTCGACGAGATTGTGAGATTCTCTTCGACGCTTGCGACGCTCCTGCTCGGAGCGCACCGGACGACTAGATCCGCTACCACGGCCTCGCGTCGGTTTGCGAGAAGGCATGGCGCTGTCTTCGTGGGCGTCATCATCCTCATCGACATCGTCATCATCATCATCGTCGCCGTCAAGCAGATTGTCGTCCTCTCCATCGTCGTCGTCGTCTTCTTGCACTGCTACCTTCTTCTTCTTGCTGTCCTCGATCTTGCCTGGTGCTTGAACCCTTCTAGTGTCTGACAAGCGACGAGCATTGTCAAAGCCCGGCTCGGCCGAGGAGCCTGCTTTGTTCTGCAGCGTTGGGGCATTGGGTGCGGCCACTCTGCCCCTGGAGAAGGACGCGGGCGGACTATGTGAATGAACAGTTTCACCTTCGGGTACATCCTCCAGCTTGCTCCCGCGCATACTGCCTGTCCTATTAAGGGAACGAGACGACTTTCGCTGATGACCCGGTGTTTCAGCGGTTGTCGTGGACAATGAGTTTGACGCACGAGAAGTAGCCACACCCACAGCGGGTGGCGAGGTAGAAGTGGATCGTCTGGATCCGTCCTTGCGCATGGCTGAGTCTTCGTTCAGGCGCTCGTCGCAGTCGCTCTGAGATGAGGGCTTCATAGCGGCCTCGGAAGGCGCTGTGTGACCGAGGTTTGCCAGGTTCCAGGGGAAAGCGCCGTCCTGTTGACCATCTGAACCGAACGATACCAAGGGTGATTTCTGATGACCGCTATCAGCAGGGCCCCGATTCGCCAGCGTTGTCTCCGCCTCACTCCAAGAGTTAGTCGGGCCAGTAGGTTGGAAAGGCGGGCGGACAGCGTCGGATGCCTGCAGGTGCTGTGTGTTGTCATCCTCGAGGCCGACTCCTGCGGTGCCGACATGAAGACCTCGCATACTGCTGAAGATGCCTTGCATAGAACTCGTCATCGGAAGAGAGAGTGATTGCGCAACGGCCGGGGAAAGAGAGCCATCGGCGTTGGCATCAGCAGGCCATCCATTGTGCATGCTTGAGCCTCCTGGAGTTGGAGTGGCGATGTAGCTGCCGTTCATTGGAAGACTCCAAGCAGGATGCATGGGCATGGACTGAGGCGAACCCCAGACTGGCCAGCCTGGCGGAAAGGTGCCGTACGGCAGTCCTCCGGGAGCGAAATGTCCCCAATGTGGTGGTGGATGGTGATACATCCCTGCTGGCCACGGCGAGGAGTTCCATGCCATCGTCGGGATGCCGCTGAATGTCTGAGGGCCGCTAGACATCGTTGCCGCCGCTGAAGCAGTGTCAATGTGCAAAGGAGCACTACTAGGTGAGCCTTTCTTGCCAGTGCTGCTGCCGACCTGAGCAGCAGGGCCTATGGATGTTCTTCGCGTGCGTCCTGTCTTGACCCGGGTGGCCTTGCCGACGCCACCATTGGTGGATTCTTTGGCAAGTGCATTGCGATCGGCAGAGGCAGATGCTTTGGTGTCTTTATTTGCTCCGTCGCTGCGTCCATTGGCAGAGACGGCCCTTCGACTACTGGATGCGCCGCTTGTGGAGGTCCTGCCAGTTCGAGAGTTCTCCAATATGGTAGAGACTGATTCCGGCGCCGTGGTAGACGTGTTCACGGTGACGCTGCGTTGACGTTTGGGCTTAGAGGTCGTCGTCGCCGATGATTGCTGAACTGGCTTCTCAACAGGAGCAGTGGACGATAGCCTGGGCATGGGGCTGGAAGATGAGATGACACTCGAGCTCTGCACAGAAGTCGTCTGCTCACTGCTGCTCATCGACTCGCCCGTAGAGAATGAACTCTCGGTGAACGGCGAGCCATCGAGCCGCGGCGCAGCGCGCTGGGCAGTTGCCCTACTTGAGTCAGGCGTTACTGCCAGTACGGCCGAGGCCCTGTCGATGGTTCCGGTGTGACCGATCTTGTCAGGCGTAATGGCGGAAGTGCTGCTGCCGTCCCCAGCACCTGTCCAAGGCGGCAAGCCCAGCCAATCATCTAGATGTTGAAGGCCGTCGTCCCATGGGTAGCGAGGACCTTGAGGTTGAGTCTGAGGCTGATCATTTGCTACTGAACCCCTGCTGCTCAGATCTTCCATGACAGCGTCGGCCTGGCTGTTTTCCTCACTCGGCGTGGGCAGAGCTGGCTCCTGACTACGTCTCTTGGATATCTGACATGGGAAGCAATTCCGGTCAGCTGGCCGCCACTTTGTGCTCAAGTACGAGCTGTGGTCCCTTTGGGTACTCACATCTGTGTCCACAGTCATGGTCCTCCACATCTCGTCATCCAGCAGGTAGGATGTGTCAATGTACGATGAGTTGGCGGCAGGAGAAGCAAAGGCAGGACTGATAGCGCTACCGACTGCAGCTGGCTGCTGGTTCGGAGCAAGGGTGGAAGAGATAGCAAAGCCTTGTTGCCGCTTCTTGGGCTCGCTTGAGGCAGATGCCATGATGGGAAGACCCGCACTTGAGGTATTGTTTGCGTGCCAGACTTCCGCGTTCGAGGGGACAAGTCAGGCTCAGAGCGAGTGTGAGAGGTAGGAGATAAGGAACCTCGTGGAGAGGAGATGGGCAGCTCTCGTCAAGGAGAGAAAGCGTGCCAAGCCTGAGGTGATCAAGACAATAGATGAAAGAGGTCCGAGCTGCAGGCCGGGAGCAAGGAGGCTCAGGTCAGGTACCCACGTCTACGGCAATTGTAGCCGAGCGGCTGTAAATCCGATGCCAAGTACAAGGACGAGGAAGCACCGCGAAAGGTATCGAGTGAGGGGAGAGCGACTGAGAGGACTTGAGTATGACAGGGCAAAGGTGATGCTAAGCCAGCCAAGGAGACGGACGACTAGTGGGAATAGGAGATGGCCAGAGTGGCTATGAGGCCGCGCATTTCTCGCGGAAGTGTGCTATTCCTCTTTGTCTCCCTTTGCGCTTCCTGCGTCTTGCCGCCACTTGCCATTGCTATGCACACGAGCCCTTTGGTACCCCGCAGACCTGCGCCGCCCAAGACAGAAAGAGGTGGTGCATTCATTGAAGGCAGAGGCATGGTAGCAGAGGAGGCCGGAATAACTCGGCTTCGGTCTTAGGCAGCTCTGCTTCACCCTGGACTGCCTCTGCTTCTCTGACGCTACGCCTGCCTTGTCAAAAATCTGGGGTAAGCCCCCAAAGCAAAGTGTGGGGAAGCGGAGATAGAGTGCTTCTCCGCCTCTGCGCCTCGCGTAGGTATGCGGCTGCGTTTTGCCGGGCGCACGATCACACTCTCGTCTAGTGCCTGGTAGCCCATCCTCCGAAGGCTGTGGGCCCAGCCGCCCTGTCTGCTTCTCCGTGGAGCCCCGCCATCGCCTCTGCTTCGGCAGCGCCATGACAATCAAGCCCTTACTCTCCGCAATCCATTCCTACTTCTGTCGCAGACTCACTTGAAGCCAGGCCCAGGCAACACGCCTTCGACGGACAGCAGAGAGCACAGCGTCCATTCGCCGGCCCGTTTTCCTGGGCACACGAATTGGGCGACACACAGAGCAAGCCATTCGCTTACACAACAGTCTCCGGCGTCACCCAGCAGGACTCACTTGCCGATAATGCAAAGTCTACCAGACTGCTCTGATGCTTGTAAGCAGCAAGGGTAAATCTACCTCAAGCGAGCACATCTTGGGAATATGTTCTGGGCGTGGGACAATTGGTGACTGCTCTAAAGCTCATACAACTGTGATGCTCAAGCTTCTCTGACGTGGGTGTAGGGGCTGTACAGTGGTGCACACGCCCACGGTGCGGAAGAGAAGTGAGGTGGAGTTGCCGATCATCGCGAAGATCGAAGCGTGGTTGCTGTCTGCCACACTGTCTGCTTGAGCCTTGTTGCTGTATCGCTGGGTAGCGGTGGTACCACTAAAAGCTCAATCGCCTCTACCTGCTCGTCGACTCCGCCAATTGCGATGGCCCCTGCATGCCAATACTTGCTCTTGTCCCTTGCAACCTCTGAGTTGCTTCTTCGTATGGTGGTATTCCCGATGCCACCCGACGGCCCCCACTCCGCACATGAAGGCGTGATGAAGGTGCTGTTCGGCGTCGTAACTCAGCAATTGAGCCGTCACCCTTGTCGCTGATCGGGTCGTCCCGGCTCTCGTGACAGCTTTCTTAAGGCGAGAGTATCAAGTAGGAGTATCGACGTCCTGAGATAAGGCCTATCTCTGCGCGGAGCTGCTATCTTCGTCTCGCTGACTGTCCCAGGTGCGGAGCGGCGACCCTTTCTCACTACGGACCATCCCGGCTCGAGCAAGAAACATCGGCGCTGACTTTCGACGGTGGAAGCTCTCGATCCCCAATCTTTCGTCAGGAGCGCATTGACCACACATTTCGCCATGAAAACGGCAGGAATCTTCCCGAGCGTACGCTGACTGTGAGCGCCTCTGTACGCGACAAAGGCGCTGTGGCCTACCGTCGAGCACAGAAGCCCAACCTCATCAATGTGATCCATGTCAGTCCTTCCAGCGTCTCTGAAGATGTTTGAAATTGTGCTGTGCTTGGCTTCAAGCGACAAGCGACAAGGGCGGATGGGCAAGGCAGACGTTCGTTCATGGCAGACTGTCCCTTGACAGAGAGAGACGTTGGTGCCGATAGGATGGAGCCCCTGGGGGACAAGTGGAGGAGCCAATGTCGGAACATTTTGAAATTGCCCGCCGCCTTTCCGTTGCTCGTCAGCCCCTCTTTGCCTTCAGTCTACCACCGATCATCACCGTCGGTGACGACGTAAATGGCACATGTGCCAGTGTTGTCCCCTCGAGATGGCACTAGTCCTCTCAATGAACAATGGCCGACGCTGTCAGACGCCCGCTCATTGGCTACACCCGGCAATGCGAAGAGTCACCCTACAGGCTTCTGGCAGGGGCCACCCCGGCCGACAGGAGCGACGGCCCACCCCGCCTCAAGATCGCCTGTCTCGCATCCACATCCTATCGCAAACGGAGTGAGGAATCAAGTCTCCAGACCCCCAAGCAATTGGGTTTTCCATTCTCCTGTAGCTCGCAATGGCAGCGTTTACGATGGCTTTGGCCACACGCTTGGTCCCGCCTCAATAGTTCAGCCGTATCCTTGGCACGACCCTCGACAACAGCAACACCAGCACCCACAACATGGTGGGGTCCAGGGACACAGGCCCACTACTCAAGTTCCGACAGACTTCAACACCTACGGGCAAGCTCAATTCTCTGTGCGTCCGGGTGTATCGAACCATTCGGCGCGACCTCCAGCCCCGCCATCGAACAGGAGTGTTGTACCGGTCCACAATGGTGGCCGCGCTGGCAAGAACTTGACCGCCCATGAACGAACAAGGAACAATCTCGCTCCGGCTGGCCTCACCATTGGAGGATCGCTTGGCTCCCCAACGGTGGAGTCACCTCCTACTGGGTATCTTGATGCAGAGCCTGTGAGCTCTTCAAACCCGGGTGGGGCGGATATGCCGCTGGACAGATATGCCAAGACATTCGTCCCACAATGGCTCAAAGCGGTCAACGACGATACCAACTACCAATTCATACCGCTCACAGAATCTGGTCAAAGCGGGCAGATCGATTTTGCGGCCTACGCTCAGACTGTTTGGCCCTTCAAATTGTGGGAGAAGCTTCAATCTGGAGCAGTTGACGAAGCCTTTGAAGAGGAACGACAGCTGTCTGAGACAGCAGGAGCTTGGCTGGGTGAGGGAATTGATGGGCAAGGCGAGCTACTGGAAAGCGAAGGAGAGGACGATATCGGAAGCCCCGCTCACCACGGCAAGTTCAATGCTCCAAGCATCTCTGGCGGCACAAACACAACGCTGCCTAGCCAAGATGAGCGATTTCAGTCTGAGCCCAGGACTAGCCCCACCACCGCTCCGAGCTCTATTGGAGCGCCAAAGGCGTCACGGACCTTGCTCCGTCTGAAGCCGTCCACATACCTGCAACATTGGGAATCTCTCTTGCAAGCAGAATCGATGACACGAGAGAAGGAGCTTTCGTCTCATACGGTCTTCGCCGAGAATTTGTCAATCTACTCAAGGTCGAGCGCTACCGGCTGGGACCCAGATGGTCTCTATAAAGTACGCCTACCTGGCATCAGAGAGGAGAAGCCAAAGCTCACGCCCGGAAACATGTGCCATCTTCGCGTCCTCGCAACAGGAGACGATGGCAGGGCATACGAGCACTTCGGATGGCTGCACATTGTCTTCGAAGCTCGGATCGTCACCGTCCGAGCACTGCAGGGAGAGGTCATTGTATCATGTCCTCGATTACAGCTCTTGGCGGCTACATTCCCAGGCGTGCAAGCCGCAAAGTTCAACGTCGTGTTTGTGTTCGACTCATCTCTGCTGCAAGATGAAGCTGGTTCTGTAGCAATCCTAGCTCGCACCTTGAAGAACAGAAGCAACCGCGCTGCGATCGCTTTGCGAAAATGGCTGTTCCCTTCTGCAGCGACAATGAGCACCGAGTCAGACTCTGCGCCCACCCAGTTGAACACACAGCAGGGTTCGCCTTCGCGCTCGCAACGATGGTTTGACGACAATCTGAACGCGGAGCAGAAGGCAGCTGTCACTTCGATCGTCGGCGAGGAGAACCGTATAGTCCCTTTCCTTCTGAGTGGTCCGCCTGGCACCGGCAAAACCATGACGTCCGTCGAAGCAATCTTGCAAACCCTGCAAAGAAGTTCGACGAATCGTGTCTTGGTCGTGGCGCCTTCGAATGCAGCTAGCGACGTTTTGGCGACGCGCCTCTCTGCTCATCTGGCCCCAGGTCAAATGTACCGCTTGAATGCTCCCACGAGGACATTTGCCGAAATACCGCCCAAACTCAATGCCTACACGTATGTGGACGAAGAGAAGAGAGAATTCTCTCTACCTCCATGGAAATCGTTGATGAAGGCCAAAGTCGTTGTCACAGCATGTCATGATGTCCCGATCCTCATCAACAGTCGTGCTGCGAGCAACATTGACATAGGTCGACTGCAAGCTATCTATCTGGCTGGTCTGCAGCCCGATCGAGAGACTTCTATCGAGCTTCACTGGACCCATCTGCTTGTCGATGAAGCGGCGCAGGGCACTGAGCCGGATCTTGCACCTGCTCTTGCTTGTGTCCTTCCGCACCCGAGGTGTTACGCAACACCAGCAATAATTTTGGTTGGTGACCCTGCTCAATTAGGCCCAGCCATCAAGAACGACATGTGCCGGTCTCAGGGACTGGACGTCTCTCTCTTTGAACGCCTCTCGCGGCTTCCAGTCTATGCTCAGAGTCTCGCACGCCTTAAGCGCCACGGCCGCTCTATCGTACTTTCCGGAGGTGGAAATGCTGGCCAGAGTGCAAGGCCGCATCCAGAATTCAGCGCCCACTCGGGCCATCTGATTCGGAACTATCGAGCTCGTCACCCAGCCCTCCTGCATCTCCCCTCCACCCTCTTCTACAGCGATTCTCTCGTGCCCTGCGCCCCTGCCAACGGTAGACTGATTGACCTGCTCAACAATTGGACTCAGCTACCCCGTCGGGGTGCACTTCGCGGTATGCCAATGCTTTTCGCCGATGTCAGGTCACACGAGGAATGGGTCGATGAGGGAGTCTCCTGGTGGAACGAAGGAGAGGTACAGAAAATTGTCGAAATGTGTCGCTCTCTCGTTGAGCCCGTGGGCTGCTCAACTCCGAGCACCAACAATCCTCGAAACTCCAACAACGGGCAATGCATTGTCAAGCCATCGGAAATCGCAGTCATAAGCCCATTCAGGGAACAAGTATGGCGCCTCCGTGTCGCTCTGAGAGCTGCAGGACTGGGCGACGTTGCCGTCGGCCCAGTCGAAGCATACCAGGGTCAAGAAGCTCCCATTGTTATCCTCTCTCCCGTGCGCTCTCGCTCCAGATTTTTAGCCAGCGACCGGGAGGCAGGCCAAGGATTGGTCTGTGAGGCCAAGAGACTCAACGTCGCCCTCACTCGTGCTCGAGAGCTGCTCATCGTCGTTGGCAATGCGGAGCTTCTGGGTACTCATTGCGAGTCATGGCGTAGGGTCGTTGGCCACGCTCGGCGCAACGGTTGGCTCATAGAAGCGAAGAAGACTCGAGATCCTGTTGCCTCGACACAGAAGGTGACTGTCACTGGCGAAACGGAAGCAGCGCAGGAGGACATCTCCGCACTGGAGAGTGCCGAAGCCTCTGTCTCTGCCTCCTGGTGGAGAAGAATGGCAGGATCGCTTCTTGATGATGCAAGCGATGTCACAGGATTCAATCAGGATCGACACGACAGGGTAGACGTAGACGAACCTGGCGACGGTCTGAGCCTGCTTGCGGGGCGTATGGCCACCGTCGCCTTACAGGCTGATGAAGACGATGTGGGAGACGAAGAGGACGACAGTCACGACGACACAACACAGGTACAGTGGTGAATAGATTGGTCCTCACCCTGTTTCATCCCCCGATGTCATATGTATCTGTATTCATCAATTTCTCTAGACTTGTGTCACTTGTGCAGTACGGGTATAAAGTTGTCGCAAGGACACTACATGTGAAATCTGTGCTTGGCAGGAAAACGCAAGCGTGCAAACCTCAGCCTGATCCTCGACCAATTTCGCTCTCTACCTCCTCTGCATCTGCATCTACATCCTCCACACCGCCACCCATGAGAAGTCTTCGAAGTTGCTCTTTTTGGAAAGCAGCGCTTGGGTTTGATTGCAAGACGGGATCTAGATGACCAGGCGATGGCAAGGTGTCTCTCCTCAATCCAGGCGCTGGAGAAGGGCCCATGCGTGGGCCCATTGTCGAAGATCGCGAAGGTGGCAAAGAAGTGCGTCCACTGTCACGCCCGCTTTCAGCTTCAGAAGGGTCCGGACTGGCGTTTCTCATCGTCGAGAGTGGATGCTTGGCGCGAGCTACTGCACTCGTGGGGCTCGCCAGTTGGCCGGGCGAGGGCTGGCGAGGTGGACCATTGACGCCCACTCCTCGATGGCGTGCCGGCCTATCAAGTGGAGAGGGAGACAGTCGAGAAGCCGACTTTGGTCGTTCTGGCTGCTGCTGCTGCTGCTGCTGCTGCTGTGGCTGTGGCTGCGATGTCCCCTGCTGCTGTACACGCGGAGCTTGAAGCTGGTAGTGCGATTGGAATGGACCATGATACCCGAGGTCAGAAGCGTGATCTTGGGCTGGAGAACGTGACCGGGGTGAAGGCTCTCTGCCGATGTTCTGAGCGAACCTGACGGCAGCACTACTGCCCTTTACCGTGTCTGCAGAGGACTGCTGATTCCGACCCGAGGCCTGGAAGAGTGCAGAGGGACTGGTCCTCAAGGAATGCAAGACTGGCTGTCCACGCGTATTGGTAGGGGCGTGAGGAGGAGATGGAGTGGCATCATTGGCTGAACTTGGTCCGGCGCTGGTCTCCGCATTCGATGAGGCTTCAGCGAATGGCGAACGGAAGCGAACAGGTACTGTCTCCCCGTTCCGAGGCGAGATTCCTAGGCCAGCAGAAGTCGCTTCAGGCCTTGGAGGACTGAAGCTGTTTCTTGCCCCACTGTGATCTTGCAACGAGGTGGCGATCTCCTGCACATCGGAATAGAATTGAAGACGAGTCGCTAGTCCGGCTACCCAGTCGTTGTTGTACGGATTTTCAGGATAATCTCCCTCTTCTGTACCGTTGCCGTTACTTTGGCCGATCCGATCTGTAGAGTGACCATTCCCTCTGGGCCCATGGGCCCAAGGTGCGAGGACCTGAGGTGCGGTTCTCTGATAGTGCTTTCCTGCCTCATCCCGGAATGACCAGGTCTCGGGACGATGTCGGTGTTGACCATGAGCACCATCGTGAATGCTAAGCAGGAGCTTCAATAGATAAGCTCGGCTACCATTAAATTCGAACAGAATCAGGATCGAATCGATCCGACGTTCCAGGAGGTCCCAGACATCGTTTGCATCAGGTAGAATATTGAAGCTCTGATCCCTTTGAGAAGATTGGGGCTGCGAAGTATGACGTCTCCTAGGCGCCTTGGTAGATGGACCGGCAAGTGAGGTCACACTGGATCGTCTGCCGTGACCATCAGTCTGATAAGAGCCCATGAACTCTTCAGCGGCCGTCCAATTTCCTGTCGTCGCCGCCAAATGGAGCGCAGTCTCGCCCTCTGCAAGCAACTGCTCCGAGGTCACCAGAATCGGGCCGTCAAGGCCCAGCCACAATCTCCAGAGATCCAAACGCTGACGATCAAGGTTGCAGGCTCTCAAGACTCTCTTCACCCTGACCCAGTTGATATCGACCAGCGCATCTTTGGTGAGCTCGTAGGCATCAATGGCTGCGAACATGTCTTGATAAGGCGCTTCATTGGCATCGGTAGCGCTGAAAATGGGAATCGAAGCTTGTGAGCTGCGGCGTGCAGCGTTACCTGTGCCGTCAGCGTATGGACCCTTGGACTGACGAACAGAATCAGTGGTGCCATGTCTTGAGCCGAGGGAAGCAGGGAATTGCCTTCGACCGTTGGCGTCTGATGTACGTCTGCGTGTAGGAAGTCTGAAACCATCACATTTTCTAGTCTGGTAATGCCGCTCCCTCTGGCGAAGGGCCGTAGTCTTCCAGCTCATGTCATCTTCATTGAGACGCTTCTTGACGAACTTCCAGCTAATGTAAGGGTTCCGTGCATCGATACAACCCAGAGCCAAGTCTTGACCACTCAACTGGTGGTCGAGGCTGTGCTGCAAAGCTCCTTTGGGATCAAGTATGGCAGGAAGTAGATGCTTCAATTCTCGCAACGTGCCCGTGAACTCCTTCTGATGGCGCCGTTGCCGTTTTGCCTGTGACAATTCTTTGCGGGGATCGGAGGCGTGAGAGCTATTGCGTGGATGTTCCGCCAGTCGATGTGGTGGCGAGACAGCTGAAGGGTCCGAGTCCACTGAGGCGCTTTCACCATCGGATGAGGAATCATCTTCCTCGTCGGAAGAGGTAAGACTTGATCCGGAATCCGATGTCGAGTCAGCCGCTAAAGAGGCGCCAGATGCCTTGGGGACATAGTTGCCGTTGGTATGAGCTACTTCAACGACGCCCTGTACGGGCTCTGCGGATTGGCGACTGCTGTCTCCTTTGGGAAGAGAACCTGCGGGGACGAGGCCTCGCCGTTTCCTGAGTCGAATCCAACGACGTCGTCTGACAAAAGTAGCGCCATCTGGTCGGCCGGTCCATTTGTTGCCCCTTGCTTTTATGCTTCTCTTCAGCGCCTCCACCCCATCATCTTCCCTTGTCTGCTCCTTCTGCTTCCGCTTCTCTTGCTTGCGATGTGTTGCTGCTTCAACGCCTTCCATTTCCATCTCACCGGATGCGCTTCCTTGAGGGACCCGCCCTGCCCTCTTGGCCATTTGGAATCCAATGTACCTGCTCATCTTGGAGATGGGGATGCGACCGAAGCTACCAGAGTACTGCCAGCCCGATTCATCAACATCTCCAGACATGTCAATCAGCCACTCGGGATAAACCCAGTCCCATCTAGTGTCCGGCAGCTGAGCGTTGACGATGTTGTAGGGAGAATTTTGAAATTTGCGATCCGTCCATGGCGCTGGGTCCCATTGCATCAGCACTCGAGCGCTAAACTTCGGAATGCCAAAGAAGAGAAGCCCGCGCTGATTTTCATACAAGACATCCCAGTCGTACTTTTCGCGCACTTGGTCGGGATCCTCCTCCAAGATGAGATTACCGAGAACATCGTCAAGCTCCTGATCTGGGTCAGCACCGGTCAGCTCCTCGTCGGGTGTCACCTTACATTCTTCTACCACGTGTTGCTTCCACTTCCGACGCTGGCGGGGTCGCCAAGGTCGGGGAAGTCGTGTATGAGATGGGTGTGCACCTCCTCTCTCCCCTGTGCCGGCCAAGCTGACCGAGCGGAATGTGCCTGTACGACGAGGCAAGCCAAAGGAGAATCGATCAGAAGGCTCTTGCCCAGGTGAAGTGATCGAAGAGATGGACGCCCGCCTTGGATCGAGGGCAGAACCTGGACCCGCAGTTCCCAACGATTGTAGTGGAGGCGTTTCGGATCGGGAGGCGTGCAGGGCGTACGATCCTAGCTGCGGAGAAGCATTGTCGGTGCGATTCGCACCGCGCTCCGAATCCAGGCGTTGTGCGGAGTAGCCACCGAAGGGAGTATCCCGGGTCCGTGCTGCGGCCTCTGCCAATGACTGCTGATAGCCACTTCCTGTAAAGAGAGGGTCGCCAGGCTCTTCGACTGCAGGCGAAGGTCTTTCCGAGAACGACGTTGTGCTACCGCCGAAGAACGTGGTCGATAGATCAAAAGGGGCGCCTAATGTGGGGGTCGTGGATCGACTGTCGCCTTGCTTGACCACTCTAGCGGGTGCAGGAGTGTACTTTTCCATAGCTCTACGATTGCGACTCTCGCTGCTAGCATAGGTCAGGCCCCTAGTCACTCGGTCACCCAGAGAAGTAGCTCGAACGTGTCCGAGTGTGCCCCGGCGTGCGTTTGCAGAGGGCACCATTTCTCGCTTCACTTTTCTACGTGAAGGCCCTCCCATCGCGCGTTGACCATGCTGCAGGCTGAGTTGGGCCATCGAAGCCTCATCCTCAGATGAATCATCAGCCGTGCCCCTACGAGCTGTTGCTGATCCGAGCACCTCCTCTACATCTGAGTCAGATGACGTATCATTCTCGTACAGAGCCTGCGATCTCACGTCTCTGTCGAGGGCGGAAGGATGCTGGCCTTGTCTGGGGAAGTCATCGTCGCCCTCTGGCTCATCATACATCTGCTCGCCAAGGAAAGACTCGGGTTGACTGGCGCTGCTACTGCCATCGCCGCTGTGGCGATCCATAGCTACACCAGCGCCGTCGACACCGAGGCTCAGGCCTTTCCGCACCGCAACGGGTCTTACAGCAAGACCCGTAGACGACGACGATGATGATGATGGTGGCGCATAAGGCGATGAAGTAGGTTCAGCTGAAGCTTCACTAGGCTCTTGAATGTGAAGCGTGGGTATCCGAGGGCGCGAGCGAGGCTCGTCACGCCCTTGTTGAGGAGACGTTCGAGCAGACCGCCCGACCTCTTCGTCCTGTCGCTCTTCTTCTACAGCTTTGAGCTCCTCTCCGAGGGGCGATAGTAGCCTACTTGTGCTGGCTTCCGGCGATGCCACGGACGTACTTGAGGTGTAGTGAGGACCCTGCAGAGGGCTCTTGGCGCTTTGTATTCCGGGCTTTGCACCCACGCTGGATTCACCGGCACGACTTCCCATAGCATCGGAAGTCCCTGCCGCAAGGGGAGATTGTGTTCGCGATAGCGATAGCGAAAGTCGTGACTTATCTGGGATTCTTCCAGCGGTATCTTGAGCCGCATTTCTCACGCCCATGACAGAGTATTCGGGACGTGATACAATGCCAAGTGTGACTTCTGCGGGCTCTCCCGATAGGTCAGGCGTGGAAGCATCTGGCAGGGAGAGATCCACACTCTCTGAAGATTTCCGGCGATGTTTGACGAGCAGTGAGGCGCCCGTTCCTTTCATCCACCTTCTTGTTGTATCTTTTTGCTTCTTCATCCTCTCCAGCTTGGCAAGAGCCCCCTCGGCCTCTGCATCATCAGCTCTCTTCAAGACTATCGTAGACCAGTTGACATCGTGCGCTTTCTGTTGCGAGTTTCGCTCGTCTGCGTTGTCTTCCGCGGAGCCCTGAACCGGCTCTTGCGAGAAGCCAGAGTCGTTCTCTGCATTGGCAGGCAAGTGCAGAATCCTTTGCTCGAAAGGAGTGTGAGCTCTCGAACCCGGGGCAGATCCGATGCTCCCAGAAGCCAACGGATGGACAGCTTTCGGAATCTCAGAGCTGTCGACCAGCTGAGATTGTGATCTATGGGCCCACTGCCGGTCGAGGGTGGCACTGAAATCAGGTGATCGGGCTCCAGAATGCATGGCCGAGCTCCGGTCTTGAATGCAGTTGGAAAGGGCTCGCAAAGGGGTTGGAGACCTCTATGAAGCGTCCGCGCCAAGATCAGAGATTGAGGTAGGCATCGCTCATTTCGTCTGTAGAAGATGATGGGGTGATGGTGAGATGCTCGGCAGACGACGAGGACCGTCTTGTGTTCAAGAGACCCTTGCGAAGTGTCACAGGAGGCATCATCAATGTTGACCGGACCGTGGATTAGCCGAGAACCTCATAGCCACGTTGCTCCTTCCGCTTCGCCTTCCTCCCCGCGTCACAACGGGGAAGATACCGCTGACGACATTATCGCTGACCTCGACTTGTACTGCCTACCACGAAACCAAGCCACATCGGCTCACTCACAATCGGATCAGTCCCACGATGAAGTCCGTCACGCCTCCCTGCCTCCTTCCTGCCCAACTTCAGCGGGTAGCGCAAGACCACAACGTCGGACTCGAGACGCGCGAGTTTGCTAAAGCGGCTGATTCGCAGGATCCCTTGTCTGCCCTTCGGTCACAGTATCATCTACCCCTCGCCAGCTCCGTTCACCCTGTCTCTACCTCAGCCACCCCTCCCAAGCCTCCCACACCGTCTGATGGCGAGACCTCCCTCTACCTTTGTGGTAATTCCCTGGGCCCACTAGCGAAGCGCAGCCAACAGATTGTGCTGGAAGAAGTGAATGCATGGGGCACTCATGGCGTCCTGGGCCACTTCAATCACCCCTTCGGACCGGACCGACAATGGACCAGGATGGACGACAAGGTCAATTGGCTCATGAGCGATATTGCTGGTGCAAAGCCGAGCGAAGTGGTGGCCATGAATACCCTAACGGGTAATCTCCATACGGTCCTGCAGACCTTCTACAGACCCCTCGCAAAGCGGTCATCCAAGCACAAGATCATCCATGAGCAATCACCGTTCCCTTCGGACCAATATGCTTTGGCTTCTGTGGTGCAGCTGAATGGACTCGACCCAAAGACATCGCTTGTCCCTTTGAAGCCGAGGGAGGGCACAAAGACTCTCAATACGGAAGACATTCTGCATACAATGGAGCAGGAAGCAGCTACTGGGGAGTGTTGGGGAATCTTGCTCGGAGGCATTCAGTACCTCACAGGCCAGCTGTTTGAGCTCGAACGGATCGCAGAGAAGGCACAAGAGCTAGACATTTATTGTGGTCTGGACCTTGCTCACGCCTTTGCTAATGTTCCGCTAGCACTGCATGATTGGGGTGTAGACTTTGCTGTGTGGTGTACCTACAAGTATGGCTCTTCCGGTCCAGGAGGAATCGCCGGCCTCTTCATTCACGAGAAGTGGGGCGGATCGCCAACCTTCTCCACCGAAGATCCGGATCCATCGCCTTTGCTCCGGCCGGCAGGTTGGTGGGGCCACAAGCGCTCTACTCGTTTCGCCATGCCGTCCGAGTTTGATCCAACGGTCGGAGCTGCTGGGTGGCAAGTGTCTAACCCGAGCACGTTAGATATGGCGGTGCTGAGAGGCTCTCTCGAGACGCTGTCACTTGCTGTAGAGCTGTCACCTCTGGGTGCGAGCGATCATGCAAAAGTGGTAGGCACTCAGCCTTGGGCAAAGGAGCAGGAGGCCAAGACGACTGTTGGCTCTGGGTCCATTATGCCGGTGTTGAGGGCGAGGTCTCTGCAACTGACTGGATACCTCGAGTACCTCCTGTTTCATTCTACCAGGTATGCACCTGTCTTCAAAAAGGCTGGGATGCACTTGATCACTCCGAGTGACCCACATCAGAGAGGGTCACAGTTGTCCATCCGGATTCCGAATCAAGCCACGACCACTAGCGATGGTCCCGGTCCCTCTTCTCAGAAGTCAGCCAATGCAAGCGAGGCTCAGACAGACGACGACGGCGTCCCACCGCCGCTTTCGTCTGAAACGCTCATTTCGCGTATTCAGACGTATGCTGAAGAGCACTTTTCTCTCATCGCGGATATTCGTAACCCTGATGTGATTCGCTTTGCCCCACTGGCGCAGTATAGCTCCTTCGAAGACGTGTGGAGGGCAGTGGACGCTTTTGAGAAGAGTGTGATTGCCGTCTGCGGGCTGAATGATGATTAGGAAGAGTGTCACTTCTGCCCGTGTATGAGCGTAATACAATTGTATTGCAATGTGATGCGAAGCACCCTTGTGATTGAGCCTGTTGTATTCACGCGTGCCGGGCGCGTCTTGTAGTCCGAGGCCGAGCCCCCCCAGTAGCCTGCGCTGCGTATCTCAGGTACAACGAGGCAAAGTGTCTGTCTGGCTGCATCTGGTGAAGAGCAAGGTGCTGCCTTTGCCAGATGAGATGTGATCGCCTTGAGCAACTGTTGGCAGGATGAGGCCCCACATGGCACACCTTGAAGAGTCTAGACGCCGTGGCGATGAGGACGAGGTGCCTCGACAGTGGTGCGCCTTTGCCTGGGCGTTTTTTTCCTCGAGACCAACAGTGCCTTGCGTCGCGCTACGCGGAGGCTTGGCTGCTCGGCCTGATTGGCTGACCGACTGAGTGGGCCAGTGCCGCGTGTGTGTGTCCGTGTGTGTGTGCGCTTTCGCCCGGCAGTGAGCCATCGCGCTCCCAGGCAGGCAGGCGAGCCTCCCTCCCCCCCCCCAAGCCAACCCCCCCTTTCCAGAATCTCAAACCTACATTCAGATCACCACGCCTCCCCTCATCAAGCTCAAGGGCATTCATCCCGCTGTCTTGCAAGTCATTCCCGATACAAGGCCAGGAAACGAAGACCCAACCTCATCGTCTCCCTTGCCCTTCGCGTCACGTACTGGCTCCAAGTTCTCTGGGCCTCTACCTCTGCTTCCACATTCACTCGATACCCTCCACGACGCGACTTGCCTCTCTTCTTGGCCTTGCACACGACGATCACGACGACTACGAAGCTCCGTACGATTCACAGCTGCTGATCCACTTCATCGCCAGCTCCATCTCCCCATTCTCTCCCGGCCACTTCTGAGCTCTGGCTAGCTCACGTTGTCATCCCCACATTCTCGGCTAGAAACCTACAGAAACAGGTGCGCGCCCGTAGGCGAGGATTCCTGTCTCCTCCATTATCATCTCCCTCTACGTCCGAGGTGCCCCTGTCTTTACCCAAATCACCCTTTCTGGAGAATCTCTGCTCCCTCGAGCATCTCGCAGACACCTCGTGGTTGCCTTTACTTGCATCGCTCTGACGCACACACCAGCTTGCTTCGCCATCTGCCACGCTCGCTCAAGCACTTCCGGCAAAAGTCTGCCACAAGGCGTAAAGCTGCTACCAAGTCCACACCTGACCTCCGACTCTATACAGTCCGACACCTTTTGCTTTGCCTCGCCACAATAACCCCGCGCTTCAGACATAGAACGCCCAGCGGCACGTTGGCGGCAGAGCCAGTCTAGCTGCCCACGATGGCTCCCTCTAGAAATGCCACCTGGGGCAAGTCCTTTGTGCGGAAACCCGGAGGCGCCAACTCGGGAGTGGGTAGGGACACCTCGATACCGATCCGGACAGAGGCGCCTCCGCCGCTACGGCAGCCTACCAGAATGCAGAGGTCCAAGACGCTGACCAGGCCGGAACGGCAACATCCCCAAGTACCCCTCATCAATCCACAATCATCATCAGCAGCAAGTACAAGCGAGCCCGGGTCGCCCACCTGGAGGATATTCTCCAAGGTTCTGACATTCTGGGCCCTGTCCCCATGTCTGAGTGCTTGCGGCATGAGGGACAAGGCGACGCAGCAGGCATGGAGAGAAAAGTGAGAGTCGGATGAGGCTGGTAGGGGCTTTGTAAATGCGAACGTTGAGAATACTGACCATTCCATTCGTCTTTGCTCTTTACCTTCTCCTCGTACCAGAGTCACGCTAGTCAGCCTTGCACTGACGCTCGGAGGAATAGTAGGATTCGTGACCATTGCACTGAACAAGGTCCTATGCCCGAGTACCGCAACGGCGAGTACCCGGTCATTTGCCAGCATCGGGTCAGGGTCAGGGACACTGGGGATCGATGGGTGGAATTTCGACATCAGCGCCGCCAAGCTCCCGGACTCCGCCCAGGTTGGAGTGGACCTCTGGACCATGGCAGATACAGTTTCCGGGTATGATGTCACTACTCTCTTCAACCGGACGGTCAAGAACGATTATCCGGCTTGCCAAAATCAAACGGGAGCCTACGCGACCAGCACCACATGCGATATGTCGACTGCTACGCTGACCAAGTGCGCTCTAGGCTACCTCAATACGACAAATCTCGCCACTCTTGGTATGACGAACCTAACAAGACGGGTTGGCTATGGCTGGGAGGATCTCAAGAATTCAACCTTCGCCAATTATCTAGTCATTGAGGGTCATGTTCTCAATATGAACCCGTATCTGCTTGCCAATCCAAAGGCTATTGCAAACGATTCGGTAGATCTCGCAATCAGAAGTCAGCTGCAAAACTTCACAGACAGCGGAGCCCGCGATGCAACCAGGTACTTCTACACCAGTTCCGCCACCAAGAACGCGATTCCGTGTATGATGGAAAAGTACATGGCTGGCAGCATAGACAAGATAACACCAGGCTGCTTCGTCTCCGACATGTTCCTCTACGTATCCCTCTTGGCCATTTTGGGCGTGGTTATGATCCGCTTCTTCATGGCGCTGTATTTCTCTTGGTTCCTCGCGGACAGGATGTCCTCTGCTCCGCGGGATGACGGCCAGAAGAAGGTGCCCCTCAACGTCCTGCCTCAGGATGCGGCGACTGCAGTCAATGCTTCCGGGGCCGCTCCCTGGGCAGGCAGGGACCGAGGAGTTGCCGCCTTCAACAAGCAACTCACACCCATAGCCAAGAGAGCCTGGTCAGATGCGGCTTCTTCAAGCCCTTCTGTGAATACAGTCCTGACTGCCGAGACGATCGGTATCGAGCCGTGGATCATCAGTCTGGTCACGTGTTATTCAGAGAACGAGGAAGGAATTGGAACAACACTCACGTCGCTCGCAGACAGCGACTATCCGGATCACAAGAAGCTTCTCTTCGTTGTTGCGGACGGCATGGTCACGGGTCATGGAGAGTCACAATCCACACCTGACACCTGCGTGGGGCTTCTTGATGCTGATACTCGCTTCGGTACACCAATGCCCATGAGTTTTGTCGCAGTTGCACAAGGAGCCAAAGCTCACAACATGGCCATGGTCTACGCTGGACACTACGCGCGTGCCTCGGGCGGCCGCAGGGTGCCAATGGTGGTGATCGTCAAGTGTGGTACACCCGAAGAGGCAGGCGAGGGGAAGCCTGGCAACAGAGGCAAGCGAGACTCTCAGATGATTCTCATGAACTTCCTCCAGCGGGTGACCTACAACGATCGCATGACGCCTCTAGACTTCGACCTCTTCCGCAAGATTCAGGCACTCATGGGTGTCACTCCTGACTTCTTTGAGCTAGTCTTGATGGTGGATGCCGATACCAAGGTGTATCCTGCAGGCATGCGGAAGCTGTCAAATGCGATGATGAGGGACCACATGGTCATGGGAGCTTGCGGTGAGACTCGTATCTCAAACAAGACGGCTAGCTGGGTGACTGCGATCCAGGTCTACGAGTACTTTATCAGTCATCACCTCGTCAAAGCCTTCGAGTCTGTCTTTGGTGGTGTGACCTGCTTGCCAGGCTGCTTCTCGATGTACAGAATCAAGGCAAGAAAGCCATCAGATGACGACTGGGTACCTATCCTTGTCAAGCCCGAGATCACGAGGGAGTACTCGCAGTCGACTGTGTCGACGCTGCATCAGAAGAATCTGCTACTGCTGGGAGAGGACCGATTCCTGACTACCACTCTCCTGAGAACGTTCCCCAATCGCAAGATGATCTTTGTGCCGCAAGCTCGGTGCCGTACAGAGGTGCCCCACACATTCAAGATGCTCCTGTCACAGCGACGAAGGTGGATCAACTCTACGATTCACAACCTCATGGAGCTCGTGCTAGTCAGGGATCTCTGCGGGACTTTCTGCTTCTCGATGCAATTCGTCATCTTCATGGATCTGGTCGGAACTCTGGTCCTACCCGTAGCTATCTGCTTGACGTATACTCTCATTGTGTCCTACTGCCTCAACCCACCCAAGAACTTCTCCGAGGCTATCCCGTTGATGCTGCTTATCGCCGTCATTGGTCTACCAGCCTTCCTGATCCTACTCGCAACAAGAAAGGTCGTCTACGTCATGTGGATGGGAATCTACCTCGTCTTCCTGCCGGTCTGGAACTTTATTCTCCCGACGTATGCCTTTTGGCACTTTGACGACTTTTCCTGGGGTGAGACGCGGAAAGTTGCAGGTGAAGGAAAGGGAGAAGGCGGGCATGGAGGTGGTGAGGGAGACAGCGTCTTTGCCGCTGCCAGTGTTCCCTTGCGAAAGTGGGAAGATTGGGAGCGCAGTCGGCAGAACAGGCAGAAGCGGGCTGAGAAGCGGAGACGTGAGATGGAAGCCCAATTCGGTGGCAAATTCTGGAACGACCAACAAGACCTGCGATCACAAGGATCTCACTCCCCTGATGGAGACTACACTGGCGCGCCCCGCACTCGTCATCCTCACTTCAGAGAGTCTGACACCTGGTCAGAGACGACTGAAGAGGATGTGTGGGGTGCTCATGTGGGAGTGTACGAGGAAGCGGCTCCGCCCCCTACTCAAGTGATCCGCCATACGATGATCATTGATGGAGACGGAACAGCAGATGTGCTAGCGGCAGGAGAGCTCGAGGCCATGTTGGAAAAGGAAGAGTTCGTCGCCGGAGAGGCAGGAGCCGGAGCTGCACCTCAGGGACAATGGAAGCCAGGAGGCGATCGTCTACAGCCCGTGCCACGAACCCTCTCTCTACGCTCTCAACCTCTCGCACCCAGTCGAGCACAGGCTCGCCGGTCCCAGCGGCAATCCAAGAACCCTCGACCGCCGATGCCCAATGGTCTTGGTGGAGATCCAGGATATCGTGCACCAGGAGCAAACGGCGCGACGTTCATCCCCGCAGGAGGAGGAGGAGGAGTCAATGCCCGTGCACCACCCTATCGCAATGGTTCCAGTCCAGCACCAGGCAGCTATGATCCTCTACGACATCCAAATGGTCGCAGTAGCCCTGCTGCAGTCATGGGCTATGGGATGAATGCCAGCACGACCAACTTCGAAGCAAGCAGGGAAGACGTCTCTCTCCTACGGGGAAACATTTCCCCTCAACCACCCTCAATAGGAGGACCTGTAGGCAACGGTGGTGGCGGTGGCGGTGGTGGTGGATATCAGCTACACGACCTAGGCCCAGGACCGGCAGTTGCGACGGGAGCTTCCCGCACTAGGATGATGCACGGAGCGCCAGTTGGGGCGGATGGACAGCAGCAGCAGCACGCTCGGCAGCGCTCTAGCGGAGGAGGCCACGTTGGGTTTGCTACGGGCTCGGGCCCGCCTGGTGGCGGTGGTGCCGCTGGAGGCGGACCTGGGAGGGGAGGCAATAGGAGCGCGTTTGGGAGGAGATTGTAGAAGGGGAAAAGGTCGGACAGGTGAAAAGAGGGAGAGAGGGGAAGCTAGGAAGGAAGAAGCTTCAGCAGCTTGGAAAAGAGGAATCATTTCTCACTTGATCGATTCGGTTCAGTCCAGTCCAGTCCAGTGAACTTCAGTTCAGTTCAGTCCAGAGTTCAGTTTCTTTTTTTATTCCAATCCCGGGTCTTCACTTGTATTCAGCACACACACACACACACAAACACACCACAACGCTCACATTCACACACAGACATATTGGCTATGAACGCACACACGCACGCACGCACGCACGCACGCATGAGCTCCACATCTCAGGTACACATCTCAGGTACATATGGAGGAATGGATGGATGGACGGATGGATGGAACGCCATTTTGTCCACACCAACACCTACACCCACACCCACACCCACGCCCACGCCCACACACGCAGACTTGAACGAGACTGCCTCGCCCCGCCCCGATCCGAGCCTTGGTGCTCATTTGGCGATCGATAGAATAGTCTCTCTCTCTCTCTCTCTCCAGACCTCGAGGGGGAGTTTGCAGAGCAAGCAAGCAAGAGCAACCAGGTTGGGGACGGGGACGGGGACGGGGACGGGGACGGGACGGAAATGGGGACGTAAGAGGTGCTATTTCGCAGAATCATGACAAGGACAAGAGAATAGGAGAGGACAGGAGAGGAGTAAAGACAAGGGAGAGGGGTCGAGGGGACGAGGCGGGTGGCCAGAGGGGCGGAGCAGGGAGAGGGGAGGATAGGTGCAGAAGTATCGTCGGGAGCTAGTGTAGAAGTCCGACTCGTGCTCCTCCTACTCGTCCCTCCTGCTTGTGCTGCTTGACGGCCGAGAAGTGAGAGTGCCCTGGTCTATCAGGAGAGTCCCCTCAGCAGCATCCTCCCGCTGCCTTGGTGTTCCCTTGAGCGCCCACATTGACATTTCCTCCACTAGCCCCCGTCGAACCAGCCGCTGCACTTCCCCCAGCCCCACCAGCCGCTCCAGCCACTCCACTCTCTGCAAGCTTCGCCTTGACCTCCCTAGCCAAGCTGAAAAAGGCATCGTCAACCTGATCATTGTTCTTGGCGCTGGTCTCTACATAGCGGATACCTAGCTCGTCGGCCAGAGCTTGGGCTTCCTCGCGGGAGACGGCCCGCTTCTCGGTCCAGTCGGACTTGTTGCCGACTAGCAGACGGGAGACGCCCTCGGATGCGTGCTGCTCGATGTTGGAATGCCAAGTTCGGATGTCTGTGCGGTTGTGAGGCAGAGAAAATGTCCAAGAATGTGTCAGTCAAGGTCTCTAGAGCAGGCGGCCATCTAAAGAGCCGGACTCTGTCGTCTTTTGATACTCACTCTGGAAGCTCCTCTCATCAGTCGTGTCGAAGACGAGGAGGATACCCATTGCGCCACGGTAGTAAGCCGTTGTGATTGTTCGGAACCTGTGTGGGAGGTTTGAAGAGTAGAGCGTCAGCGACAATGGTACATGCCTTTGGCCCTCTGTAGGCTCTGCAGAGCTCTCACCTCTCTTGTCCTGCTGTGTCCCACTGTGGAGAGGATAGTATTTGAGGTGCGCAAGATTGACCAGTCAGTAATGTGTACCGCTGAGCAAGCATGATCGTATATCTGCCCTCCTGTTCTTGACATGTGCTCCTCTTGTGCAGCTGAACACCGCATATACCCTACTCTGTGACTACTCACAATCTGCAGCTTGATCCTCTTTCCATCGAGCTCAATTGTCCTGATCTTAAAGTCAATTCCGATGGTGGTGATGAAGGAGGGTGTCCATGCATCATCGCAGAATCGTAGCAGCAGACATGACTTTCCAACACCTGGGAGAGAAATGGGATGCCAGAAGAGCAGGAATAAGGGGTGTGAGCAGGGGCTGAGCGCCGGAAGCAGATCCGCTTGAGGGACACTCACCAGAGTCTCCAATGAGGAGGAGCTTCAGCAGCAAGTCGTAATGAGGATTGGGCATATTGGCTGCTCAGCGATATAGTAAGGTAAAAGGGACAGGTCAATGCCTTGGGTGGGAGCAGTGAGATGTCCGAGTCTAGTACGAAAGGCCCCGCCGAATTGGTTGCTCTGGCGCGGGGAGCGGAGGCTGTGCGATGATCTGGGGCTGCGAGGTTAGCCCGACGGAGGCAGATGGGCGGGCGTTGCGGGCGGAGCGAAGGTCCAAGTAGACGAGCAGCCACGAGTGATGTGTACGAGGATGCTGGTAGCGAGAGAGAGAGAGTGATGGTGGTGATGGTTGGAGTAGGTGCGTGTGCGTGGGGGGAGGCGTAGAAGTAACAAGTCAATGCAGCGGGCCACTGCGTCGCTGCCTGTGTGTCTGTCTGCCCGCCTCCCTCGGCCCAGCGTCCTCCGCCCCGCCGTGACCCTGGCGTGGATGTGTTCGGATGCGTCGTGCGAGGGCGGACTTTCAACCGTCAGATCTGTGCGCGCTAAATTTCACCACACAGGAAAGCACGGAAGGACAAAT
This sequence comes from Microstroma glucosiphilum, assembly GCF_003144135.1. Taxonomy (NCBI): domain Eukaryota; kingdom Fungi; phylum Basidiomycota; class Exobasidiomycetes; order Microstromatales; family Microstromataceae; genus Microstroma; species Microstroma glucosiphilum. Next base: position 1,045,242 of record NW_020289915.1, read on the forward strand.
GAGACTCCGCCGCCGGAACTTCGTACTCTCGAAGACCACAGGACAGAGAAGCAAAGGTGAGGCACAGGAGACGACTTGCCTTTACTCACTCGGCCCGCCCTTTCACTATCACACCACTCACGCCATCGTCGTGCCATATCAGCAGACATGGACAGGGTGCAGTACCATCTGGAGCGTCTCCTCCCCACGCTCCAGCTCCTGTCGCAGCTCTCCCTTCTCTCTGCCACCGAGCTGCAAGCACTCACCCACACCAGGCGACACCACGAGACCGCTCTCATCACTCCCGCCTCGTCACCCGCCACTTTCCTTCAATATGTCGCCTTCGAACTCGACGTCGAAAAGCTGGTGCTTTTGCGCATCTCGAGGGCCGGTAAAGACCCAGAGACGGGAGATGATCGTGTCACAGTCAAGGACCGAAGTATGCTTCGAAGGGGCATGGAGAAGCACATCATCTCCATCTGGCAACGCCTCATTGCCAAAAAGGCAAGAAAGGAACCCAACGTCTACTCCCTCTACCTCGACTTTCTCCAGCAGAGGAAGATGAGAAGAGTCTATGGAGAGGTGGCTGCTCAGGGATTGAGCATGCATCCCAGCGAAGCTGCCCTTTGGATCCGTGTAGCAGATTGGGAGCTGAATAACAACACTGATGCGTCAGCCGCTAGAATTACCCTGCTCAGAGGTATTCGACTCAACACGTCCATGGCGGAGCAAAGCAGCAACGGCCAGCAGCATCAGCCTCCTTCAAAAGGAGGAGCTGCCAGGAGGAAAAAGATGAAGATGAGCAATGGTGCAGCAAGCCAGGAGGTCGAATTCGCTAGTGTTAGCTCAAGTGATGCGGCAAGGCTCTCTTTGCATTCTTTGCCTACATCATCGACGCGCAATGTCCTCGATCTGTGGGTCCAATACTTCAGAATGGAATTGGTCTTCCTCGAAAGACTACGTCGGCGATGGGCCGTTCTGGGCATCAACGCTACCTCGCAGCCTACTCAGGAGGCCTCGACAGAGGCTCAGGAAGAGGCGACATCGCCGGACGGCGAGGAGGAAGATCAAGGAGGCGAGGGTATCGAGAGCTCAGGAGGCAATTCTGCGATGCAGAAGATCCGTCAAGGAGATGAAGACGAGGACGGGGGAGCCGCTCAGAGCGCTAGCGTAGCAGCAGCGGCTACAGCCCCTTCCAAGGTTCTGTCAGGCGCATTACCCCTCGCAATTTTCTCCTCCGCTTTAGCTCTGACAGCCTCTAGTCAGGAAGAGTCAATCATCAAGAAGGCGGGGCCTTCCCTGCCAGCCCAGGCACGCCTAGCTTTCATCCTCGCAGTCACGGAGGAGGTACAGAAGTTCCCTTTTGCTCGTTTGTCAGGCGAAGATAGCAGTAAAGGAGACCGACGCGAGGATGGAGAGGAGCTAAGGTCTGCTTTGCTGCAGGGCATGGCTCTCGCCTTATCGCCTCTGGCCCAGCAGTCGCCTGGGAATGCCAAAGTGTTGACGCTGGCGAGGCAGAGCACAAGTCTGCGCACCCTCACCGAAGACCTCAACCGGCGCTCGCAGGAGGAGGCTCGCCTCTTCCTTAGTGAGGAAGAGAGAAGGGAAGAGGACAGAAAGGAGCTGGCTGTGGCCAGTGTACTCCGTCCCTCGTATCTCGGCAGTGGGGCGGCTGCAGGCTACGAGCAAGCCTCTTGGACCAGATCAATGGGAGAGGCCTCTGGTCTTCTCATCGACTTCAAGACCGGGCAGAAAGAAAACCGCGAGCGAGAAGCAGAGCAAACGGAGGAGCAACTCCTTTCGCAATTCTCTCTACTTCTTCGATCACTGGCAGACGGATCCTCGGCTGGCACACCGTCTGGACAAGTGCAGTTGCTGCTGGCCAGAAAGATCAAGGAAATACTTGATGACATGCGTAACAGCGATGGCGACAGTCTAGCATCACTCAGAATGAAGGTCGCTTGGTCAATCTGGAGGGTGTACGCATATCTGCCTTTTTCGAAAAACAAAGAAGATAGTGCAGACGAGGAGTCCTCCCCTTCCTTCTCACCTTTTGAAATTGGATTAGGCGCTCAAGCAAGGCAGGACCCTCTGCTGCCATACCTGGCATCGACACTGCAACGCATAGGGCAGGAGCAGATTCGAACTTCTACAGCGGAGCAGCAGGAAGTCAGATTGTTGACCCTCATATTCCGGTACCAGAAGCTATTGCACACGCAGGCTCTTGCCCAGGAGGGTGAGGAGGACAAGGTGACTGAAGCATGGGATGAGCTGTTGAGCATCATCAAGGAAAGAGAGGCTTCTTCGCCTCTGCTCGAGAGATGTTTCACCCATTTGCACGCAAGGGTCTGGTCCTCGAAGTGCGCCTGGCAGTCCCTCCTCCGAGATACAAACCTCGACGAGGAGGAAGAAGAGACAGGAGGACTCGCCTTCTGGTCCTCTCTCCTCGACCTGACGTCTAGCTCTCTCAAGACCTCCGTAAGCCCGTACGCACGCGTAGCGCGCAAGACGTTCAAGCTCTTCCATCTCTGGTGCCTTTCGCTTCCCTCATCATCCTCAACAAAATTGGTCAAGGCACTCGAGAGTTTGGTTCGCCTCACTCGTGGCCCACTAGTAGGCTCCGCCTCGCCCACTCTCGAGGAGAGAAAGCAGGACCAGGAGCTACACGATGAAGCCCTGTACGTGTACATTATCAAGTCTTCTTCTTCCAGCAGCACTCTTTCCACTCATCCGAAAGAGCAGGTAAAGATTCTCACTGACACGCACAAGAGCTCTCCGAGTCTGCACGTCTACTTCCGTCTGCTGGACGATCGATTTCTCCTTGCCGCCACACGGGCAGAGGTCTTTACGTCGCTGCAGACACTGGCGGGCAATCGAGCCGCCTCCTTCTTCTCGCCTAGCTCAGACCGGGCCGGTCGAGGACCACAAAAAGGCGGCGAGGTGGCAGGAGAGGAGGAGCGGGCGGACCTGCTAGAGGCGTTTGGACGTCTCTTCCGCAACGCCCTCTATCCCGTGGGCGTAGAGGAAGTTGATGTCAAGAATGGTGAGGGTAGTAAGAGCAAAGCAGGAGATACAAGAGGCGCTGTGCATCTCCTGCACCTTGCTCGACGTGCTGGAAGAGGAGAGGAGCGATGGGAGGCTGAAGTCGAGGCTGTTTGGGCTTCTGTTTGTCATGCTGAGGAAGAACAAGAGGAAGAGGAAGAGGTGGAGAGCGGTGAGAGTGGTGAGAGTGATTCGGAGGAAGAGGAGGAGGAGGATAGTGAGAGCGGAAGTGAGGCAAGCGATGATGACGAGTAAGACAGTGTCCTGTCCTACGTCACATTCACACTGCTAGCTAATGACGGTTTCGTTTAGTTTGGTTTTGGTTGGGGTTGATTAGTTGGATAGCTAAAAGTAAAGAAAGAGTGCCTGACATGACCCCAATTGTACAAGTAGCAATAGCAACAAAAACTCTCTATTACATTTCATCTCATCACCCTCTTGCCTTGCCAACTTCCAAATCTCGCATCGCTCAGTACGTCCATCTGTATTAGTAAGGATTCGTCTAGGATTTTGTACCACCCGCTCCAATCGCTCCGTACGTTGCTCCACTCTTGCCCGACCCACCACTGGGTCCACTGCCACTGCCACTGCCACTGCCACTGCCACTGCCAAGAGGCACGGTTGGGCTAGTCGGCATGCTTCCTCCTGCGCTCGCAGGACCACTTCCATTGGCGCTCCCACTTGTGCTTGTACTTGCACTCGCATTCGTACTCGTATTCACACTACCAGGAGCAGCGCCTCCTCCCACACCTGCGCCTTGGGGCGTACTCCCTCCTCCGCTCTGACTTGGCGAGTGAGAGCTGGTAGAAGACGAGTGTCGCTGGCTCTGTGAAAGTGGGAAATGTTGATGCTGCGCGTAGAGTTGTCCAAGTGCATGGGGATGCTGCCACTGCTGTGCTTGGGATTGCGATGGTGGTTGGTGGAAGGATTGTTGTACGGGTGAATTGTGACTGCTGGTTGTGCCCGCTCCTGAAAGCAAGCTGGGAAGGGTGGACCGCGAGGAGCGACCAGAAGGGTCGTTGACCATGTTCAATGAGTTCGCAGGAGCAGGCCCAGGACTGGGGCCCCAGATATCCTCTGCAGACGAGGAGGAAGAAGAGTGTGGACCGCCTAGCCCACCTCCTGGCGGGCCGCCCATCGTTGGAGAGGAAGTCATCGTGGGTGTGGCTCCGCCTGGACCTGTAGCCGCTGCTGAAGACCAGAATGGTCCTGCGCCAGGCTTGGGAGAAGGCTCGGTAGGGAGAGCTGTTGTACGATTCCATGGTGAAGCAGGTGCGCCCGCGCCTGTACCAGCACTTCCGCTACTGAGACCTAGATCGTACGTCGGTCTTGTAGAGAAGTGACTGGAGGAAGAAGGGGAGTGCATACTTGGGCCCGAGGAAGTAGGGTCGAAGATGTCCGCAGAGTCGTCTGGCGAACCCATAGAGGAGGACCGCCTTCCGCGATCCTTGCTTAATGCCGCTCCACTGTATGCGCTGGAAGGTGTGAGGAGGCTGGCAGAGGACGCGTAGGCACTTCCACTCGTCGGTGAGTCGCGCATCACACCGGGAAAGTGAGAGCTTCCCATCGTTGGGGAGTCGTGCATAGGCAGTCCACTTGTGTTCCTGAAGGGCATGCGGTTGAGCCCTCCTCCACCCGCCATCCCCTGAGGAGAGAAGTCTGCGTTGCCCTGGTTCCAGCCAGTGGAGCCGGGAGGCATGGGCAACATTGGCGAGAGGTTGCGGGCTAGGACGGGCGATGGATGACCAGAGCCAGGCTGGAAGTCCGGTAGGACTGGGTTCAGTCCCGCTGGGTAGGCGGGACGACTGGAGGCGGGAGCGGAGGCAAATCCGCTTGGTCCTGCAAAGTCTGCGGGATTGTAAGGCATCATAGGCGGATACCCTGGACCGGCTTGGTCAAACGATGAAGAGTTGAGCGCTGGAGCCATGATGTTGTGAGGATGAGCGCCAGGACCAGGTCCGGTCATACCACCTCTGCCACGCTTATTGGCCTGACTGCCGCCAGAAGCATGGCGCTGAGGTCCAGATTTGTTTCCTGAGATAGGAGCCGCGCCCACAGGAGCCCCCTTGCCGTCTCTGAACTGTCTTGAGCCTCGCATACCGGTGGGGCCGCCCCTTGCTGCATTCCCACTTGCAAGTCCTTGACCAGGCTGGAAAGGAGGAGCATGTGGCTCCAAGACGCCCCGCGAGTACCGCATAGGTTCGGCGAGAGGAGGTGTACTGGCCCCTTTCATCTTCTCTACTTCTGCCTCGAGCTCAACCAGCTGGGCTTCCAACTCTGCTAGCCTGCCTTCTTCCAGCTTCTCCACCTCTGAAGTGCGAGCATTCAGGGTCTTCTGCACCCCGGCCAGCTCCTTCTCGGCAGCCGAGGTCAATTCCTCCTCTTCTTTGATCTTTTCGGATGCTTGTGCTTCAGCGCTTTCAGCTTTCTCGCGAGCCAAGCCTTCCTTTTCGACAGCTTCCTTTTCCCTTGCTTCCCAGCTCTCATGTTCCGATTCTACCACTTCGGCCTCCTCCGCGATGTCTTTTGCAGACTGATTCGCCTGTCTAATCGATTCTTGCAAGGCCAGAACTTTCTGCTTCGAGCGATGGTCGACTCCGCTAGTACGATCTAGAGACTTCTTGATGGCTTCGATCTCGTTGCGCAACGCTTGCTCAGCCCGGGACGCTTCTTTGCGCGCCTGCCGGAGCTCTGCTGTCAGAGAGTCGCGTAGCGCCTCGATAACATCAGCTTGAGAGAGCTCCTTGTGGCCGGCAGGAGTCTCTTGGGAGGAGGTCCCGTTGCCGCCTTGGTGGCCGTGGTCGGAGGCTTGTCGAGGAGTGAACGTCCCTCTGGCACTCATTGATGGTACGGCGGTTGTAGTGGGGGCATCTCTAGCCTCTGGGGTGGCAAGACCAGCGCTGTCACTCCCAGACGCTGTACCTGCAGAGAAGGACAAGGGGAGGCGTGGCAGTCAGCGCTATTGCTGACCTCCGTCTTTCACTACCGTCTCCATGTACTCACCTCGGATAGTTGTAAAGCGACCGGCAAGCTTTGCCTTCCTCTGGTCTTGCGTTCCAACGGTCATCTCAAGGTCGTATTCACTTTCCGGATGTAGACCATACACGACAATCACTGCCTCGTCGGCTCCTTTGTCTCCGATGACCACTTGGCTCCAAGCCTGCCCATTGAGAACGACTGAGACTCCCGACTCGAACATCCTGCTGAGGGAGAGAGAGCCAGATTCAGCTTTTGACGTCGAGTGAGAATGATCGTCTATCGATTGTCCGGGCTCCGAGCTGTCGGAGAGGTCGTCGCTATCCGATGCATCATCGTTGACAGCTGTAGCGCCATCATCGCTAGGCCAGTCATCTTCATCGCTGCCTGCCCGCGCCTCTTTGCGACTGACAGCAGCGAAGGTTTTGCGTAACAGACTTTCGGTCCCGTTTTCTCCTGAATTTTTGAGCTCGCTGATGGGAGGCGGCCTAAGTGACCATCTCATTGAGATCGACACGGGTGTCACCTGCTGGACTTCCAGGCGGAAAGGGTGCTGCTCATTGGACGGCGTCTTCCTAGATGCCCTACGCTGACTGCTCGGCGACGCCAGGCTACTGCTTCCGGCAGCATTGGCGCCATGCAATCTCGAAGAAGATGAGGAGGCCGTGGCAGGCGACATGGCATGCCCGTCCTTTGGGTATAAAGAGGCCAGTGAAGGAATGATCGGTAAGGTGAGGCAGATGTGGATTTGCGGGAAGGAGAGTAAATTGCTTCCCCGCCTACATTCGTTCATTCAATGAGTCGTGTGAATCCGTTCCGTTCCGGTCTCGTTTCCCTTTCCGTGTGGCTCAATGCACGAACGGTTCGACCACTTCTTCCTACCGCTCCTTACTCGCCTACGGCTGCTACTGCAATGGGCAGCTCCGTAGCTCATGGCTCGAGGACGTTACGTGCGCTCACATGGACAGCAGGACGCCGTAGAAGTATCCCACTCAGGCCTCGATCTACTGGCTTGCTCGAAGAACGGCTTCTACCACCTCTACCGAGTCGGCCACAGGCAGGTGTCCAAGGACAGCGGTATTTCGCTTATCCTCCCACGCAAGCTCTCTGGAAGTCGCCGATCTCACAATACGTCTCACGAAATCCGAGCAAAGGGAAGGAGAAGGAAGAGAAAGCCACAGAAGAGGCAAAGATTGGTTTGACGCTTGAAATCTCGCAGCAAGATCTGGCAGACTTCCGAACAGCAGGAGAACTTCTCAAAGGTAAGAGATTCAGCTGCAACGGGTCCCTGCTTCCCTGCGCCTCATCATGTTGATAGCTCAGCATGTTCTTCTTGAACAGCTCGAATGCCAAAAGCGTATCCTAACTTCTTTGCAGCAATACCTAAAGACGGCCAGGACCAGCTGGGCCTTGCAATCTCTCTCTCCGAACCTCTTCCCTCCGATGCTACAGCTGCAATTTTCGTTCCTTTTAACTCCGAGCACGCAGCCGGCCGACAAGCGTTCTGGTATACTTCTGCTTATCTGCTTGGAGCAGCGCTGGTCCAATTACATGGAGCGGATAGGTGTTTGCTAGCCGGATCGCCGAGGTTGCTTGAGTCTGGTGCAGGCGGAAGCGGCTTCTCTTATGAGCATCTACTGAGACCACCCGAGCACGCACCAGAACCTGCACTGACTTCTTATGCCGAATCGGTCGAAGCAGTGGGTCGTCTTGTTGCGTCGCAGACCCTTCAGCCTACACCCATCTCCACAGAGGACATTGCTCAGCTGGAAAGCATCATCGCCAAGATGGTCTCCCAGAATATGCCCATCCGGAAGGAATTCGTGAGAAAATCTGAAGCAATCGAGTTTTTTAAGAGCAACCCTTTCAAGATCGAGAGGGTGCTAGCTTTTCCAAACGATAATGTTGAAGTGATACGCCTCGGGGACAGCTTTGTCGATATCGCGCCACAGGGCCCGGTGCTGCCTGACACCGGCGCTGTCAAAGCGCTCAAAGTGACAGAGTGGTCGACAGCGACCTTTATACCCACCGATCCCTCTCACCCAGCTACATCTCTGCCAACATCACAACATCTACAGTCACTACGCGGGATCTCATTTTCGAACGACAAGCTTCTTAAAGCTCATCTGCAGGCGATTGAGAAGGCAGCGGCATCGTCCCATCACGCGATCGGCAAAGCCCAGCACCTCTTCCTCACTCATCAGTCCTCTCCAGGAATCCCCTTCATGCTGCCGCACGGTGTTCGTTTGGCCCGCAAGATGGAGAGGGTGATACGTGATCTGTATGATGTCCACGAGTACGACGAAGTCATCAGCCCACAGCTGTATAAGAAGGACTTGTGGGTCCGAAGTGGACATTGGCAGAACTACCGTGATGACATGTTCAGCGTCGAAGGCTTCAAGGAGAAGGACATGAGGGAGGAAGAACTGGCTCGAAAGACATCAAGTGAGCGCGATGGGTGCTGCTCTGCTCACTCCAGCTCTACAGCTGTGGACGAAGCTTTTGGTCTTAAGCCCATGAATTGCCCAGGCCATTGCATCATCTTCGCCTCGCAGCCTCGAACGCTCAAGGACCTTCCCATTCGATTTGCAGAGTGGTCGCCTCTCCACCGCAACGAGTCTTCTGGGTCCCTTTCTGGTCTGACGAGGGTCCGACGCTTCCACCAAGATGACGCGCACGTATTTTGCGCTCAGTCACAAGTGGCCTCCGAGATCAGTACAATGCTGCACATGCTATCAGAAGCGTACAACGTCTTTGGCTTCCCCCGCTTTGAGCTAGTGCTCTCGACTCGTCCCGCCAACTTCATCGGGAGTATCGAGGAGTGGGATCGAGCAGAGCAAGGATTGAAGGATGCGCTGGACGGCACTGGTCTCAAATGGGAGCTGAACGAAGCAGACGGAGCCTTCTACGGTCCAAAGATCGACGTTAGACTGGTCGACATCTTCGGCCGCAAACACCAGACAGCAACAATTCAGCTCGACTTCCAGCTGCCACAACGCTTCGACCTCTCTTACGAAGATGTCACTGAGCAGCCATCAGGCCGCGCTCGTCCTGTGATGATCCACCGCGCAATTCTGGGAAGCGTGGAGAGGTTTATGGCTATCTTGATCGAGTCGAGGGGCAATCACTGGCCCTTCTGGATCAGCCCACGACAGGCTCTAGTCGTGCCTGTGACAGATACGGAAGAGCTGAGCGCATACGCCCGCAAAGTGCAGAGGTACCTTTCCCTTGGTATCTCTGCTGAAAGTGGTGGATCCTCTGGTGCTGAAGTGGGGCCGCGACCTACCCAGGCTTTCCATGTAGATGTGGACCGCTCCACTGATACCCTCGGCAAGCGCATTCGGAAGGCACAAGTGGCACGATACAACTTCACGCTCGTCGTCGGTGAGCAGGAAGCCCGCAACGGGACAGTGCGCGTGCGACTCCGTGGGGGCGGCGAAGCTGGTGCGGAAGGTGGGCAGCAGGAAGATCAGGGCAGAGTGCAGAGGTTGAAGACGGCAGTTGGGGACGCTGTAGAGTGGAAACAGGACATGGGCGAGTGGAAGCTGGAAGGTCTCAGGGAGCTCTTCTGCAAGCTCGACAGCTGGCATTTGTAGGGCCGGAATAACGATGCAGGCGTCATTGGCCAGAAGCGAATGAATGTACGCGAATCAGATGAACACCCCAGATGAAGCTATTGTACATGCATGCGAATGTGAGAAAGGAGCGTATAGTGATGTCTTGTGGCTGTGGTAACTTATAGAAAGCGAAGCGGGACTTATTCGGCGAGACCAAGCTCATCCTTAATATCGGCAATGTGGATTCTGCGCCGCCGGAGAACTTTCTCCTCTGTCACAACGTTGCGCAAGTCTTGACACGCGAGCTGCAAAGGTCAAATCCTCCAGTCAGTGCTTTGCGTCCAGAAGCAAGCGGAGTGATGTAGAGCCAACTCACCTGCAAAAGTCTGTCCACAGAAAAGAGACGCGAAGTCATGCTGTGCACGTGTCCGTAGAAGGCGGCGGGGGACGTGGTAGCTATGAGTTCCTTCTCGTTCATCATCAGGATTGCTACGGCTACGCGGAAGAGGATGATCATTCCTTCGACGAAGAGGAGGTCCCAGACGCGGAAGAGGGTCTGCGGCACGAATGAGGCAAGACGAAGGGATGTTCAGTCAATCGTTCAGGTCTCTCATGTAGTGCCGTCTCAATACTCACCTCAACGGGAAGGCAATCGGTGTAGAGCGACAAGAACCAAGCAAAAGTGACGGCAGGCAAATCGACGCCCAAGTCCTCTAAATGATCCGCCAGCTTTGGTATCAGCTCGCGGACGAGATCGATCAGTACTCGCTGATCGGCTTGAGAGACCAGCAAATGTGAAGTGTAGTAATCCTCTGGCAGAATCTTATCAATGATGCACACCAGCACCCAGAAAGCTTCTTCCTCGGTGGCGTGTGTGAGCAGCAGAGTGGCAGCAAGATTGTTCATACCCTGACAGTATCCGGTACTCGGGTTGTACCAAGAGTACGCTGCGAGGACCCGCCGCAACTTGGGTACGCCAGGTCCATCACCTCCAAAGTAGATGTTGGTGGGCATAGTGCGATGCACGTCAAGATCGATCTGGACGAGACAGGGATTGGACTCGCTGGCGTGCTCGTTGAGCAGATCCTGGAAGAGTCCGGGCTCTGCCACTTCGCTTGCACCACTGCATTCCGCCCAGATCTTGGGTCGATGAGCCAAGGGGATCCCTTCCTGAACAAGGCGGAGAAATTGCTTGCGGTCCTCTTTCCCTGACTTGTCGTCGCCCAAGAGACGCACGCCGATGAGACCGTGATGGTATTGATCTTCAGCATTTGGAGTACGACCATCGGCCAAGAGGCCGCGAGCGGTTTTCGACAAGCTCTTTTTTTCTTTGTCACGATCTTGTGTGCCCGACGCATTCTCAGCTGACCGTGTCATCACTGTGCGGCGATGCTGAATGAATGCATCCCACTTGGCCTTTTGGACTTCTTGGTGCTGAGAATGCATGACCTTGAGCTGATCAAGAAGATGACGGACCGTCTCGGAAGTCGCTTTAGGTTCACGCGTCTTAGAGGTGCCTGTCGTGGTGGTGGGCTCCTCATCATGGCCTTCAGGAGCTTTCGAGGGATCGCTGGACAATTGAAATTCCCTTTCTTGGCCAGGACTGGTGGGGCCAGCTTCTAGGCCGGAAGATGCGCTGACTTGCGAAGTCTCTGTCGAGGGCCTACCTCGGGCGATACCCAGCAGCCTGACAGGGCTTGTCTCAGGAGAGCTGTCTGCAGGCTCGGTAGTGGACTTGCTTGGAGTGGCAGGCATGGCGTCGGTGACAGTGTGGGACATGTCCTCACTTGTGCTCTCTTCCTTCGCAATGATGCTGTCCGCGTCCGTGTCCGTGTCCGCCTCATCAGCTTCGCTTCCACTTTGCCGATCAGAGCCACCACGGGCTGCCACCCCGACCCTGATGCCCGTCAGACAGGCAGGAGCTGGGGTGGACGCCTTCCGGGCCTGCCTCAGCAGACGAACGTCAGCCGGCGTGGCATCGTAGACAAAGCCGAACACATCAACAGCTCGGTCGTCAAAGCCAATGGCGGAAGACCGTACCGGCTGAGGAATGACGAGGTTTCCTTTCCCACCATAGACTTCGAACTCGTCTCCAGAACTTTCGTCGTCATTGTCGCCGTTACTGATGGGTGCGCGAGTGGGTCGGCGACCCGTTTGAGAGAAGAGAGCCAGCGTTGGCGGCTTGCCATCGAAAGGAACAATCGCCTCCAGCTCTACTGGTAGGCCAGCTTCTCCTTCGACGCCTGGTGGGCCTTTGCTGGGCGTACGAGGCTCGGCTGCTGTCCTGTCGGCAAGAGACGGTGCTCGATGCTGAGTGCTTCCATAGCCAATTTGGCGCGGTAGACGGGTGACATTTGGTTCCACGCGTGAACGGGACGGAAGACGCACCTCACTCCGTCGTCCACTGAGCCGGCCCACAGCTGCTGTCCCCGGTCCAGAAGCAGATTCGACGATGGCAGCAGCAGCTTGTGCAGCTACAGACTGTGCTCGTTGCTTCTGTTTTATGCTGGCGCTGGCGACTGGACGGCATTCAGATCTCTCAGTAGACCTCGCAGACTCGCGCTGCACCGGAGGCTGGGTGCCAGACGGTCTCCGTATGGTTGTTTGCTGGCTGGAGCCTCGATTCGGCGGCTCGTCGATATGAAGTCCTTCATCTAGAGAATTCTTTACCACGTCAACAGCCTTTTGGGCCACCTGCTGGGAGATCTTACGACCGCGGTTCTGTAACAAACTCGAAGCGTCGTTGCCGAGGATACGGGTAGCGAGGAAAATCGCCTTGACCGATGGAGGTTTGGGTAGAGCTTTGAGATCGATGTGGTGAGCTGGGTGCTCAGACGGCGATACTGGAGCTGAGCCTATCGCTTCGTGGAGTGCAGAGATCACGTCTGTGCCAGACGAGGTCCGATCTAGCTGAGGGTGTATCGATGTTGAGTCATTGGGGGGCGCCTCAACTCTGGCGACGGACTGGACAGAAGTGCTTTGATCACTTGGCCCTAAGGGTAGAGGTGCAGACTTGGCCTGATCCAGGACTTTGCCGTCCGCACTGGGCGAAGCGACAGTGTCAGGAACCACGGGTACTGGTGGCGCCCCCTTTTTGCCCCTTTTCCATCCAAAGCTGCTGAAGAACCCTGGATTGGACGATGAAGTCCGGAGGCTAGGCACCGAGGGAAGGGTTGTAGATCCCAGCGACGCTGGAGTGTATGTGTTCGCGACAGCGCTGTCTGCGTTCACTGCTGGAACAAGAGTCGATTGTGTCGTGGCAATAGCTTTGCGGTCTTTGCTTTCGTTGTTCCACGGCAGCAGACCGTCTACCGCTCTTGAGCTGGAGCGCCGTGCGCTGATCGGCGAGCTACCGGTAGTTGATCGACGAGAGCTGCCGAAGCTGACAGCTGCCTCGGAGTGGCTACTACTTGGTGTGGGCAATGCAGAAGATGTGCCATCGCTCGAGCGGGAGGCAGACTGGGTTGTGCCCAAGTCCGGTCGTGCATCTTTTGCGGACCCCTGCTGTAAGGAAGCGGCACGAGCCTTAGCAGAGAGGCGAACGTCCGAAGAGACAGGAATACCAGAGCTGCCTCCGACGTGAAATTCGTCCAGCATCGCCTCTTGAAGGGAAACAGGCAAGCTTGGCTCATGTATCATTTCTGCAGCACTGGCCGCTGATCGAGGTCGCCTTTCTCCGTCCAAGCCGGCAGAGCGTGAGTGAACGCTACTGCGCCGTGTGGAAGGGTAGGCCGGCGTATCTGGAGCAGATAGCCACGTCCTCTGGGCAAGCGTCTTGACCTGCTCCTCGACATTGATGCTGACCTGCGGCATGTCAGCAAGAGCCCTAGCAACCGCTCGATCGATCGTGCCCGCCGCAATACCATGCTGTAGACAGACAGCATACATAGCCTCCTCCCTTGTTTCCGATCGCCTTTTCATAGCGTCCATCTGCGTAGCAAAGCGCTCCTGCTGCTCTCTGAGACTCTGCCTTGCATCAGTGACCTCTGACAAGGCTTCCGCAAGGGCTCGAGACAGCTTTCTGCAAAGCTCGACGCTTTCCATCTCTTGCAGCTTTGCTGCTTGAGCGAACATGGCAACTTCGCCTAGCACTGGCGAGCTCAGGCTATGCTGAGGCGTACCGGCCTGTACAGTAGCGAGCGATGGACGCGAAAAGGAAGGCGAGAGCTGCCGAGGCGAGCCCCCGGGCCTGATCGTTGCGCCCATCAAGCGCTGCAGCTCAGCATCGGACATGAGATGTAATCTTGAGAGAAAACCCGTCTCATCCTCTTCCGAAGCACTAGCCGCGTCTCCATCGTCTGGTTCCTCGTACAAGTCTCGAGGCTCCCGGAGATTCTGATGTGCCCGGCTGTTGGGCCGCGGCTCGCTGGGAAAGAATGGTGAAGAAGGAGCATTTGCTCTTGAGGGTGGCCGACTAGTTTGCCCACTTTCGGAGGGTCGTTTTCCAAGTCGACTATCGCTACGACGGTCGTGATAGGGACTCTGCAGTCCTGTGGGTCTGGAGGCTGGCAGGGTCTGGGCGTTGAGACCGGGTTGCCCTGAGGGAGATTGTCCTCTGAGAGCAGACATCGATGATCTCGGCGTAAGAGCCTCCGACTGTGACCTGGTCTCATCGTCTTCAGCACCGCCTTTCTCATACCTCCCCTCGCTAGTATCTATCAGTCGGGGCCTCCTTTCGCCTGGGGTCTTTCCTCCGTCGTCTTCGCCATCGTAGCCTACTTGTCCTGCTGAACTGTCCCTGACGCTAGACGTCGCCTTGGGAAAGGCTGCAGCCGTGGTATCATTTGATTGTAGACTTGACTGTAGTGCTTTCAGGTCAAAGTAATGTCGCCCTGCTGACGCTTCGATACCAGAAGGACGCGTTTGATCGTCATGTGACGTGCCAGGCCGAGAGGAACGCTGCGAGGAGGTGTACGAGGACGAGGCAGCAAAGGCGGACAGCGGGTCAAAGAGGGGATCGTCGCCAGCAGCTGGAGCACTTCCTGCTGCTGACCCCATCCTGAGATGACAAGCAGGTAGGCTGCAGTTGTGCTCTCTCCACGCAGAGGTTGTGGGATTGGTGGTGGGCGGATATAGGAGAGCACAGCAAGGGGAGACAACCGAAGCGAGCTCTTCTCCACTTTTGCGGGAGCGTGTTGCACCGAGAGCAACACTTCGCTTCGCATCTTCTCCGCTCATACGAACAGCTTCGAGCATCCCAACAACGCAGACCAAACAAAGAGTGCTCGTACCTCCAGACTTGATCTCAGATCACGACAGTCTACTTCGACTGCTTGCAGCTTGGAGTCAGAAGCGCTATCGCGTCGCAAGTGAATCACTGCTTCGAAGCATCATGATCCGAAGGCCTCCTACAAGCATCCTCGTCTCATCAAGCGACATCGAAGAGCTCAAGGCAATCAGAAAGAAGGCAAGGGAGGAGAGCTTAAGCACAGCAGATCAGCAGAAGCCAGACACGCCCTTGCAAGGTCAGCCTGACTCAAGCCAACATCCCGCAGACAGGCGAGCCGGAGAGAGGAGGGAAATGACGGCAGCTGAGCGAATCGGCTTGACGAGGTGAATCACATACAGACTTCTACCACAAAATGTCTGCACATCAGTAATGTGTCCCTCTGATACCTAAGCTTTTGACTATGGGCTCGACATCATCTGGCTTCTGGTCCTTTACCATTCTTGTGGCGTACTGAGTGACCTCCTGGGGGAGCCAATATACGGCTTCGCCTTGACCGGTCTCTGGCGTCAGAGCCTCATGGACCACAGCATACTCCAACACTGATATCTGGGAATGAAAGAGCAGATGGCTCTGGTGTGGCAATGTAAACCGTCCTTCAATCATCAATGCAGGTTCTTCTCCATCGCCCTCGTGAACTGACTGACATGGCATGGTGACCCGACGGAAACGAGGGTAGGTGGAGAACGCGTCTCAAAAAAGCCAGACCCTCAGAGATGCAGTCCTTCCGTTTTCCGTCATTTCACCATACCCCTTCGCTTTCTCGCAGTCTTCACAGGCGATAAAAAGCTGAAGCTTGCTCGTTCTGGACAGTGATAGCAAGAGCGTCGCTCCGTCGTCAGTAGACATGGCGTCGGCGGCAGCATCGCCTGCTGGAGGGAAGCCAGGTGTTGCTCCTGCCGCTGCTAGTCCTCTCCCTCCCCTCATTCCCATCTCCCTCATCGATGCCCCCGCCCAGCGACTCTGGGCAGTCAGTGCGGCTGGCGCTGTTCAGGCATACAAATTCTTCATCCTCTTTGCTTCAGATGACTCGTCAGCATCGCTGTCTTTCGCTCTGCTCATCGACCTGGCTCTTCTCCTAGCCTTGTCAAGGCTGAGGATACCGCGTCTAGCCTTTTCAGATGGGAAGTGGGTTGCCATCGGAGCTCTGGCGGCCCTATTGGACTGGCTGCTGATGGGAGGCTGGCGGACAATGCTGAGTCTACTGGGCATGGGATCGATCAGCAGTTGGCTCGCCACTCTCTTTGGCGATACATTCTCAAGCTCCATCTCCTTGTCCGAGGGTAGAGTCCGGATAAGTGACTTGGTCAAGCCGGGCAGCCATATACTGGGACAGCATACCATTCATGTGCTGCCCTACAGTACTGCTGCCTTCTCTCCCTCGCTCTCTTCCTGTCACTGCATCGGTCCTGGAAGGCCCGATGTCAAGATCCCCGTCCTCTTCAACAACACAGAGCCACACTGGCTCCAGTACAGTGTCACCCCATTTGATGATCCTGGCAACCCAGCTCTATTCAACGTCACCATTCACAAGGGCGGATTGACCACAATAGCTACAGAGCACCGCGACGAGCTTGCTGAGCATGCGGACTGGGACGAAGTCGAAGCAGAGCTGGTCGGTTCGGATGCGCTTGCACGCAGGGAAGGTTCCGCGAACGGCCCGTCTCCTCGGTCTGCCAAGACCAAACAGGGCAGGAAACTAGCAGCGAAGATGTTGGCATCGGAAAATCAGCAAAGAATGTATCAGCTACCAGTCAAGCATATTGGGAGGCTCAGGCTGGAAAGAGTGCTGGATCGTAGTAGAATGGACGCCAGGATTTCACAAGGCGAGATCATGGTTGTTGGCTGCCCTACGACATCCTTCGTGCAGTCAGACTCACTGTCCGATCCTCAACACAAGTGTCCGGGTGACAAAGCGCAGCTTAGCGTAGCCGTACGAGGACTGGCCCCTCTCGAGCTATCGTATACAAGAGAGTGGACCGCTTCCCACTCTGGAGCCAAGCCGGAGACCCAGTCTCTCAGTATCAGTCACATCTCGAACACTAACATCGCAAGTCCCCTTGTCGGCGGTGAAGGATCGTCGACAGAAGGCGCCCTGTCCGTCGCCCTGGGGCGGCGACGTGGCTCTGATTTGCAACAGCGACGAGACCCAGACTTTGGCTGGGCCGTATCGCAAGAGGAGGTAGTTCCCATCTCGCTCGACATAGCGCAACCAGGTAGCTATTCGTATGAGCTGCGTACCGTCAAGGATGCGTGTGGCAACATTGTAGACGTGCCCTCCTTGTCCAAGCACGAAGCCCACAAATCGTCATCGGCACTCAAAGCATTGGCTGCGGGCGATAGCGAACTGCCACCCGTCTACCGCCGACAAATTGAAGTTCACAGCAGGGCTCATGCCAGCATCATTGGCTGCTCCACAGAGAAGCCTTTACAGCTGTTGAGAGGAGGGCCGCCCAAGGAGCTGATGCTCAAGGCGACTCGAGTGGAAGCTGATGTGGAGTGGACTGCCTCGGTGCGCTTCCAGCCAGAGGAAGGATCTCCTGCTGCAGGATGGAGGAAGAATATGACGTTTGGCAAAGACGGTACGGCGCGTATGGCGGCAGCTCTGCCCGGTCTCTATCTTCTTGAAGGAATGGAGGGAACATTCTGCACCGGCGAGATTGGTTCGCCTTGGTCATGTCCGGTGGTGGAGGTCCCTCCTCCGACAGCGGATATCTCTTTCTCTGCCATCGAAGACATGTGCGCCGGGTCGGTAGGAGTCAACGCCATGGCCATCCTCACTGGGCAGCCTCCATTCCGGCTTTCATACGAAATGAAGAGAAGCGGACAGCCTGCCCGTAAGCAAGAGCGCATCATCGAGAGAACTCGAGAAGAGTTCGAATTCAGGCCTTCGACAAAAGGAGCTGTGGAGTACCGCTTCACTGGTCTTGCCGATGCCAACTATCGAGACATTCGATTGGATGGGCCTGTCTTTGAACAGATCGTCCATCCGCTTGCTAGCGCGCGGTTCACTCACAGTGGTGGCTCGCCACCACAGCACGGGCGGCGCACATCGTCGCCCTCCAGGGACGAAAAGATCATTATGAGGAGCTGCGAAGGCAACCGAGCTCGAGCCGATATCGTCCTTGAGGGGACGGGACCCTTTGATGTCACATACGTAGTACGTAGTGGCTCTGGCAAAGCGGATGCCGAGCAGAGGACAGTCAAAGGTATCAAGGGGCCCAATCATACCCTCGATATCGACCTACCGCCGCACATCAACACACATGGAGGCACCCTCACCGTGAGCTTGGTCAGCATCAAGGACGGTAAGAGCTGCGAGCGTCCCTTGACAACAGCAGACGTCGTCGTCGAAATTCGGAGAGGACGACCCACAGCAGCATTTGCGATTCCTGGGGCTTCGCGAGGAGAGACACGGACAGGACAGACCCAGATCCTGGAGGGCCGCGAAGCCCGACTGCCAATCCGACTGGAGGGAGAAGCGCCTTGGAAGGTTGAATACCTCCGAGACGGGGATGCGATGCCTGTCACCACCACAATCAGGCAATCGGAATCCGAGCTTATCGTCGATCGACCTGGCCTCTACAGCCTTGTTGCTGTCCACGATGCATTCTGCGATGGCACTGTCCCAAGCGAGTCTGCTCAATGGCAGGTAGCTGTGGCCAAGAGACCATCGGTGCACTTCAAGGAAGACTCGGGTGTCAAGAGCAGCAAGAATGGATCTCTGATTCGCCGTTCAATTTGTCAAGGCACTCCCGACAGTGTTTTCCTCGACCTCAGCGGCCAATCGCCGATGGAAGTCACTTACGAACATCGGTCGCCTTCCTGGTCGGTGCCAACGGATCAGGAGAGGGAGCGGTTCCTTAGCAGCGATGGCGCTTCTCGTCAGAACGGGGGAAGGGAGCGCGACACATTCACAACGGCTCAAAATGTGACAGCTTTCCAGCTCTCGACAAGTCGTCCTGGCTGGCACACGTATGAGCTGCTGGAGGTTGGAGACACCGTCTATCCTCTCACGGCTTTGAAGGCTTCCAAGTCACAGCGGCTAGAGCAGATGGTCCATTCTCCTCCCTCCGCCGCCTTTGCACCGCAGGAGAGCAGCAGCCGCAAGAGCAAGAAGACCTTCTGTGTGGGCGATTCGTTGAATTCACAGCGCGATGTTGCCCCAACAGTACAATTGAGCGGCCAGCCACCCTTCACTCTCGAATTTGAGCTACAGAGTACCTCCTTCCGTCGACAGGGTGGGTCGAGACGCTTCTTGCGTCGCAACATTCGTTCGCACACGTACACCCTGGGTCTAGAGGTAGACGAGGCGGAAGAGTTCAAGTTCGACACGACGGGCAACTGGGGCTTCCGAATCCTCAGTCTCGAAGATGGCAATGGCTGTCTCACCACGGACACTTCGGGCGTCGGGCACGCTGCTCTTGGTGGAATGGCGAAGAGTGCAGCTGCCCATATCGAGGTGGCTGATACCGCTAGTATTGCTGCAGTAGGGACTCGCGAGGACTACTGTGTCGGCGAGACTGTAGACTATATGTGAGTACGAGACTGCACTGATCTTTCAAAGGTAATTTGCGGACTGACTAAGATCTCCCCCTGCTTACGATCATCTCATCCACAGCCTTCAAGGAACCGCACCCTGGACCGTCACCTACGCCTTCAATGGCAAGACTTCCACCGCCAACGTCAACACTCGTCACTTCTCCCGCGTGGCCGAAAAAGCCGGTACGCTCGAAGTACGCAGCGTAGCTCACCAGCACAACAGCTGCAAGCGCGACCTCTCCCCACGCGACGAGGGCATGCGCAAAGTCATCCATCCTCTCCCCTCTGTAAAAGTCAGAGATGGCGCTAATTTCATCGAGGATCTCCGTGAGGGAACACAAGCCGAAATCGTCTTCTCCCTCAGAGGCACACCGCCTTTCTCCCTCACCTACCAGCGACTAGAAGCGGCGGACTTTTATGCTTACCCGAGGGTACTGGAGGAGCATACCATTTCGGGGATTTTGGAGGATGAAGTGAGATTCTATGCTTCGGAGGAGGGAACTTGGAAGGTGACTTGGTTGCAAGATCGGTACTGTAGCGTTTCGATTGATGGAAAGGGACAGAAGACGGGTCAGGGGAGAGCGAAGTTGGCGATTATGGATGGTTGAAATTTGCTGGGGCGCTGCCAATACAACGATTCTTGCCTTTCAATTATTGAGTGTCCATGTGTGTGGCCGTCATCTCATCCTGCACCAGCCCATTCCACATCACCACCTCACCTCTCTCCCTTCCTCCTCTCATCATCCCACAACCCTCCTTTCCTCCAAATGCTCCCCTCGGTGAAGATGGCTCCTTTATCCCCATTGGGTCCAAAGCTCGACTTGGGTCCCCCAGGAGTGCTCACTGCGTCGATTCCTCCAGGGGCAAAGGCGGCGCGTAGGTGCTTGACAAAGAGCTCGGGCCGCTCGGCGGCTGCCATGTGTCCGCCGGTCGGACTGCGGGAAGAGAAGAGGGGGAGGCGTCAGGCATTGGTCTTTGCCTTCGAAGGGTGAAGAGGGTGAGGATACTCACGCTTTTGCATACCAGCGCAAATCGCTCACGTTTCCGTACTTTCCCACCCACCGCAGAGGAGCGTCGATGATCTCATCCGGGAAGCCCGAGTAGGCAAAGGGCACGTGAATCTTGTATTTCGAGTTTGTGATGAATTCCAAAAGGTGTTCATTGTCGCTATAGCTCCTGAAAGAAGTGGCAATGCTCGATGTGACCCAATAGAGCCATGCCTCGTCGAGAAGCCAATCGATGTTGAGCGTCTCGTAATTTGGGAAGAAGGTCTCGATTGCGCCTTTTTCACCCTTGCGTCGATCGGGACCACGCTCTTCACTGTCCTCTTTGACATTGAGGCCCATTGTAAAGTAGCTCATCCAACCCAGCAATGCAACGGGAGAGTCGATACATCCGAAGCCGAGCTGACTAGGTCGATTCGCCTGCACGGTATAGTAGACTGAGCCGTGGTGTACGTACAAGAGCGACTTCTCTAGAGCGCGATAGCACTCGGCGTCGAACATGTACTTGCCGACAGCAAGAGTCGCCCATTCTGGCATGACCAGCAGAGCACCACTGACCGTCTTTCCGAGCGGGGTAGGCAGCATCGGGAGGAAGTTGAGGTGGCACGCACGACACCCCGTCCCATCAGCACGACTTCGCCGGGCTACCTCGCGGGCGACGATGCTTCCCCAGTCACCACCTTGGACTCCGTAGCGTGTGTAGCCGAGGCCGGTCATTAGACCGTCGTACAGCCGGGCGATGGCAGTGAATTTGCCCAGCTCGGGTGTGGGAGCCGGTGAGGAGAAGGTATAGCCGGGCATCGAAGGGGCGACTACGTGAAAGGCTATAGCGGAGGTGGAGCGAGTGATGGTGGTGTCAGCAGCAAGATAGGAGGCTAGGCAGAGCAGGTCCGATACACCCACCTTGGGCATCTGGATCTTCTGGTTCAGCAAGGGGCTTGAGGACACTCAGGAATTCCTTGAAACTGCCAGGCCAGCCGTGGCAGAGGAGGAGGGGGATAGCGCTCGGACGAGTGGAGGGTTGGTGGAGGAAGTGAAGTTGATCACACCAGTCGACCTTTGTAGTGTAGTGTGGGTATCTGTAGGCGGGAGCAGGCGGGAGCAACACAGCATCGGCGTTAGTAGCAGGGCCTTAGCTTGGGCTACCAGCTGGCACTCTCACTGATTGAGCTCATCTTCCATGGCTTTGAAATCCTTGTTCTTCCACTTTTCCAGCATGTTCTTCATCCGCTCCAAAGTAGGAAATGCTTTTGGGTTGAATTCAGCAGCGGCTCCTCCATCCCTCTTGTCGAGGGGCAGACCGGGGTAGAGAGGGGCAGCCGGAAGACGCGCATCCTGGACCTTGCGGTGAAACTGGTCAATGTCGGCCTGATCAAAGTGGATCTTGTAAGGCTGCGGCGGAGTGATGGAGGGAATGTCGTCGGACGGTGATGCCATGGTTTGGGCGCTGTGATGGTAGTGAAGGTGAGGTGGTGGTGTGATGGTAGCAGCCTAAGGCGTCATGGCATTGCCGGCTCTTCTTGCCGGTGGCTCGTGACAGGCGGTAGGGCAGTCCAAGTGCGGAGCTGCAGGCGCATCTCAAGTGGAGTCACCTGCACGGGGCACAACCAATTGTCCGTTGATGCAGCACACTCACCATAGTCTACCCAGGCTAGGATCAGTAGAACTTCTTTTCCCCCCCTTCTGACTACCCTCCACCACCTTCGCCTCGTATGTCATGACGCCCGTAGCCACCAATGCCTCTCTCGAGACCATCCTCTCCTACCCCGACCTCGCCGGACCCACATCGGACGCCTCTAGCCATGCCAAGTTCATATCCCTATTGCGCAGGTCCATGGTCGGACTTGGCTTCTTCTACCTCGCCGACTCGCCGCTGGAGAAGGAGAGAGAAAATGTATTAGACCTCAGTAGACGCTTCTTCGATGTCAGCGTAGAGGAAAGGAGACTTATCGATCAGAAGGAGAGCAGACATTTTAGTGAGCGTCAAGCTGTGCGACAAATTAGCAGTGCCCAGTGGCTGGTGAGCTAGTAGAAATTGACCAAAGCTTGTCTCATGGGAATCGCAGGAGGCTACTCTGATATCGGCACGGAATACACCCAGAGTAAGCAGGATAACAGAGAGCAGGTGAGTAGACACCCGAATCTTCGGTGCCTAGACATTGATGCTGACCCTGTCGTCTGTGCATCAGCTGGATCTGGGCATAGAAGCTCCTGCACTTCCCACGTCCGTTACCAAATCAGCACCGTATCTCAACCTCTGGGGCCCAAAGTGAGTCCATCATCTGACAAGTCAGACTATCCTTCACATAGAACTGAGCTCATTCGCCACCCCCACCGCGCAGCCAATTCCCTGCTTCGCCACCAGAGCTAAAGGAGGCGGTCCTGCGCTACATCGAAGCCGCCGAGCAGCTGACTATCCAGCTCACTGCGGCCATCGAAGAAGCACTGGGTGTGCCTCCCGGCAGACTTCAAGATCAGCTCGGTCTCACATCCAAAGATGCGGCCTTTGCTGCCATCCGGGATCTTGCCAAGAGGCAGGAGGTGTCAGACGCTCCGCTCGGCGCAGAGGAGGTGATGGCGGCTTTGCCAAAAGAGATGCCTTATGAGAGGATGAAAATCGTACGATATGGAAGCGAAGGGAACGAGCAGGGAGTGGGTGCTCACAGAGACGGAGGATGGGTGAGTTGCTGTGCCCCAGAGCGTAGCATGCCCATCAAGCAGCTGCTGATCCCAATTGCGCTCCTGCCACCAGATCACCCTCCTTGCCACGGACGACAAGCCTGGCCTTCAAGTAGAAGACTTCGACGGCTCCTGGCTCGACGTACCCTATCGTCCCGGCTGTATCCTCGTCAACTTTGGCCAGCAGCTCGAACGCATCAGCAGCGGTCTAATAAATGCCGCAACACATCGTGTGCACATCTACCCTTCACCCGCCCCCCGCCTCTCCTTTCCCTATTTTGCCATGCCCAACCTGAGAGCACTCATCGCACCTATCCCCCGTGAGGAGCTTTCGGAAGAGGTGCTACAGGATTGGTCAGCGGCGGAGAAGGCGAGGGGGGGAGGGGGGAGGGTGTCGAGCGTGCCGGAGAAGGATTTGCATGGACTAGAGAGGGAGGAAGCGGGCCTTTCGGCCTGGAGGGGGATTATACGTTCCCATCCGGCGACGTATCAGAGGTGGTACTCATGAACCCACCAAGTAGCTTCTACCTCATCTGCTTTGACGGAGGGGTTTTGTTTTCGGCTTGCTGTGTAAGTAATTCCACCGTATTCAATACCTCACAAGTGGACTGTCTTATCCTCTCCCGTGCGTAAAGGTCTGTGCGGATGGGATGCCTTATTGGAGATGTTTTGGTGGATGCTGCAGGATGCTACGGTCAGGATGGTACATATGTTTGGGCCCACTATCGCTTCGCTTCCTCTTCAACCTCATTCATCATTACTCTCTCTTTGCTTCCAAGGTCTCTCACCATTGCCCGCCTATCCATGTTACCCGCTCAATTGCTCTTCCCACCACCAAAGAAGTCCCTCACTCCCTTCATCACGTCCGTCTTGCCTTCATTCTCCTCCTCCTCAGGCTTGGTACCCTCTCTCTCCTGCCTCTCCTTCTCCTGCCTCTCCGCCTCGGCCTGTCTCCTAGCCCTCTCCTCCGCCCCCGGGTCCTCCGGCACGTCACCCGCATGGAAGACAATCGAGGGACCAGTCCCATCCGGTCCTCGCTCGACGATGAATGGTCTCTTGTTCGTCTCCTCGCCCTCTTGACGTGGAGAAATGGAAATGTTCAGGTCTTGCTCATCGCCTGTTTCGGGGTGGTTTTGGTATTCCTTGACAAAGTGCTCGACGGCTTTGATCCGTGGGGAAAGACTGGCATTGCCTCCACCACCACCTCCTCCTCCTCCGCCGCCGCCGCCTCCATTGGCTGCACTGGCTCCATTCGCCCTACTGGCAAGAGTCGCAGCGCTTTCAGAAGGAGTGGGAGACCCTGGTCGCTTGATCATGACCTTGTCCATAGCTCGGGGTCCACCTCCCGTAGCTGCATTCTTGGAGGCAGTCGAGCCTGGGGCACCATATTTGGACCGCAGAGGAGCACGCACAGGAGCATTGCCCGGCTTACGCTTCGCCATGACGTCCCTAATCAGCGGGCCCAGACTGCTCGAAGGACCTTGCTGTGTGTCCTTCTTGCGCTCGACCTGGATTTTGTTATGCACGTCGACGTAGATGTCGGTCTCGTCGATGATCTCCTCGCCGATCATCTCCTCTACGATATCCTCGAGGGTGACCACGCCCAGAGCTCCTTTGTTCTGACCTGGATTCTCAGAGACGAGAAGCATGTGAGAGGATCCGCCTTGGAAGAAGTTAAGGCAATCCAAAAGAGTGAGGTCGGGACTGTAATCGGGAGGGGCAGAAGGAAAAGTCAGGAGTCAGTCGCTCTGCAGGTTCATCAAAGGGCTGCTTCTCTCATGACTCACCTTGCTTCGGGCAGAGGGCTGAGGTTGAAGAACGATACCGGCTTTGCGTCTTCAGGATCATACGAGATGAGCTTCTTGACGAGGAGCATACCGTGGATGGCGTCGGGCTTGCCAGGCTCGTACACCGGCACTCTCGAGTATCCGGAATTGACCAGCTCAATCACACCTTCGTCATCCAAGATGGTGTCGGCGGACAGGGTGAACACGTCTGCAATGGGAGTCATGACATCCTTGACGCTCTTCTCATTGAGATCCAGAACAGCACGAATGATAGTCACTTCATCTTCGCTAAGGTTCTCCGCGCCCAACGTCTGATGCAGACTAACGAAGGTCTTGAGCTCTGCCTTGCGGTACGCTGTACCGTGATCCTCACCCAGGCACCAGTCTAGGAATTTTGCCGTGGGCCAGGCTACTGGCGCAAAGAGGAGCATAGTCATGTGGACCAAAGGAGCGCAGAAGGCTCCGATGGCCAGGCCATATCGGGCACAGACTGATTGTGGGACGACCTCGCCGAAGATGACGATGAGCAGAGTCGAAGTGAAGACGGCGGCTAGTCCTCCTCCAAAGTCACTCAAGAAGATAGGCAGGGTTTCGTTGACGATGACGTTTCCCAGGAGCAGGACAACCAGGACCCAATGCTTCCCCTTTGAGAGGAGTCTGAGTACCTTGGATGCTCGAGCTCGCTCCAAATCGGTTCCCGAGCTGGACAGAACTTGCAGGTGAAGCTCGTCTAGACCCATGAGAGCTAGTGTGAGACCAGCGAAGATCCCTCCGAGAAGGACGAGACCCTACAAGCGCGTTAGGAGGGGGCGTAGGTGATCAGTAGAACGAAACTTCCATCCCGATCACAATTCAGTCACTCACAGCAATCGACAGCATGCTAATGGTCAGCTCAATACCTGTCCTCGCCGGAGCCTCATCGTCACCTCCTCCGTGGCCAGCTACCGTATATGCGTCGTTCGCGCCAAAGGCATCGGCCAGCGGAGCCGCGAAGACGTGACCTACAGCGCTAGAGAGGAGCACGGCGAGTTTGACAAAAGGCAAAGCTCGTGTGTTCAGAGGGGAGCCGCCCCGTCCAGGGAAGGAGACGGGAAGGGCCGAGGTAGAGGTAGCCATGGTGAGAACCGCCGTAAGGGTGCGGTGCAAGCTCTGAAGTCTTTCTGTCCTCTCTTTTCAGCCGCTCGCAGTCGCCGAGGTGGTTTGGGTGGGACAGGGGATAGACAGAGGCAAATCCGTAGCTTGGAGAAGAAATACAAGGACGGGAAGAAGCAACAATGGCTGGCACGAGGGGTGGAGAGTAGCAGCCAGAGCTCATGGAAAAGTGTCAGCCCACTCACTCACGCTCCCGGCGTGTGCGTCTTCCCTCGGCAACTGCCGGCGCCTCCGCCCACTGCAACCGTCGGTACGGCGATGTCATCGACTGCGCGGCTGCAGCTTCACCTCGTGCTCCGCTTTCCGTCCGACGCCACGCCATCCCTCTTTGCTCACGGCCCTACTTCAAAAAAAAGTCAAGACGCGCTACGGACAGAAGACGAGAGCCGACGCCGACGTAGCAACAGCTGTGCTCGCTTCTTGGTTGCTTGGAAAAACCGTCGGCTGAACGTCGCAATGCCGCCGAAGATTCCTCTCACGCCTGATCAGCAGAGAATCAGGGTAGGTATCCCACCTTTTCCAAGCATTGGGCGAGTGAAATATCTGTCGATGGGATGAGGTCGATGGAGATGGAAGCGAATGGGACTACAGTCCTTGTTAGACATCCTACTCCATCCTGGTGGAAGCATGTCACTGACGCCTGCCGATCTACCCTAATCCTGCATCAGGTGATCGTCCTGTCCTTCCCACTGCTGGTAGCTACAAGCTGTAAGTCTCTTTGAAAGCGCACGGAATGGTTGCTACATTCGATGCCGCCGGTCTGACCTCACTGCCTCTTGCTTTCAGACGTCCTTTTCAAGCGCTTATACCTTGGCGAGGAGCAGAGGACGCTCAAGCCGGGAGAGAAGATTGCCAGTCGTCCAGCATGAGGGTACAGCGGAAAAGAGCCAGTGTATACAGGCCAAGTTCATGATTCTTTTGTGAATAGAGAGACGGTCATCCCTCAAATGATAAAGATCCTTCATCACACCAAATACGATTCGTATCAAGACGTTGATACTGTGAAAACGAGTGAAGGGCAGGATCACGCTTCAATGTCTGCAGCGACGAGTGTCTCTTTGTCTGTTCCGCACGTAGGTCGACGTGAAGGCCTTAGATGTCTGGCGCGGGTCAGTGCCACTGCCAGTGCCAGTGCCGGTAGTCCGGCAGCAGATGGAACTGTGGACTCTGACCCCGGCGCAGGTACGCACATACGCAGCGCATCGTATCACACCTAGACCTCGACAGCAACACAGCACCGAGCACTCCCTGCGACGCGTATAATGCTAAATCATGCTATGTGGATGCTGACTCTGTGAAAACATTTATGAAGTACTTGACGTATAGCTGACCATTTCCTCCTCTGCTTCTTCCTCGATCATACTGGTCTTCACAGCCTCGAGCATGCCCAGCACGGTGGGTCTCCACGTGTCCAAGATCCATCGCTTGATCCTCTGTAGTAGCAGTTGGAACTGATACATTGTCTCGAGCTCGTCGGCAGCTC
This sequence comes from Microstroma glucosiphilum, assembly GCF_003144135.1. Classification (NCBI taxonomy): domain Eukaryota; kingdom Fungi; phylum Basidiomycota; class Exobasidiomycetes; order Microstromatales; family Microstromataceae; genus Microstroma; species Microstroma glucosiphilum. The sequence continues at coordinate 1,072,670 of NW_020289915.1, forward strand.
CGACCCAGACACGAACTAGATGTACTCCAGGGTTGACAACTGACCTTGTTGAATCTGCAACGGGGCCTTGTTGAAGCGGGAGCTCCTCCCTTCGGACGTCGAAGGCGACAAGGACCTCAAAGAGACAGCCTTGCGAACAGATGACGATTGTAGGCAGACGAGGAGTAACTTGGGTGTCGGGTCCTCGAAGGTAGCTGTCTCGAAGGGACTGGACCATTGCCAAGGCCTTTGCTGCACCATGAGCTGCCTGATTTTCCGCTGCGTATAGGCTACCTGAGTAGTCCTTGGTTACGGAGATTAGGCAGGGAAAGACTAACTCGGTACAAACGGGAGCAATAAATGGGTGTATGTCGCGCAAAGCCATGAGGTCCGAGAGGAACTTCTGCGAGAGAACTCGAGCTTGAGCAGTGGACAATCCGAAGGCACAATGTTCATCTGTGGCAAGCCCAATGGTGATGTCTGGCTTCGGAGTGGAGAGATGCCAATCGCCGTAGCTCACGGGTCCTATCGGCACTTCGAATCTCTGGCTCAAGCTGCTAAAGAGTTCTTCTTCCCTGAAGACGCTGAAGACGCGCCAATTGAGTGAGATCCAGTGCGGCTCCGGTAGCAGATTACACTGTGCGACTTCATGCGCCAGGGCAGCGGCAGTATCTCTCTCGGCAACCTCCCTCGGACTCAGGGATGAAGACGATTCCTTGTTCGTGATTCTGGCAGTCTCGGAGACGAGATTACGAGTAAGTTGGTCAGCAACGTCTTTGATATGGTCTGGCCATTGTTCTCTTTGAAGCTTAGTGACGAAGATCTCTGCAGAGCGAAGGTTCAATTTGCGGTAGGATACAGACTGCATTTCCTCGCTCGGTTCGGAAGATCGCATGGAGCTATCGCTGAGAGCGACGTTCAGGGGTCCGCTGTTCTGTCGACCAGAGCTCGATTCTGGATCAGTGGACATGCTAGCGGCAACATCGGGAGTCGAAGAAGTGAGCAACGGCGACTCAGAAATCAATCTATGTACGATGAGACGTCGGAACGGAAGCTGAGCAGGTGAGACCCGCGTGGCACGGCCGCGGCTCGGCAGTGGGATTCACCCTGGACCCTAGTCCCTGCGAGCCCTCGGCGGGGTAAGTGTGCCCGAGGTGCAGAGGCGCTAGCGCTGTGCCAGTCTCTTCTCTTCTCTGCGTTGGGCGTTGGGCAGATTTCTTCCTTCGAAGGAGATGCGGTGCGATGCACAAGCGAAGTGTAGGTCCTTGGCGGGGGAAGAGCGCTGTGCACCTCGCGTGAAGAAGGGTGTACGGGCGTGGCCTGTCTGTCGGTCTCGCGTCCCCCGTTTGGGAGAGAATGTCATTGGGCGGGGAGGCGAAGAGCACCCAGGCGCAGGGACGGAAGGAGGCGGCGGGGTGCGGATGCAGTGGGATGCGTGCGTGTTTGTCGCTTGTGCAGTGCCGTGCGCCCGTCCCTGGCGCCAATCCCCGCCGCGCTTCTCCGTCCCTGTGCCGACTGCCTCCCATCCGGCCACACCACTTTTCACCGACTTCTACTCTACCCTCTTCAGCTCCTCCTCGTCCATCGTTATTCCTTGCTCTTTCTGCACTCTCTTGACGGGAGCTTGCTCTGTCTCTGCTTCTCAACATACCGAAAAGTGCCCGCACTAGACTCCACCTCTACAGTCGCCCTCACGCCCCCTGCAACTGGATACTAGCGGCATCGTCTCTCGCGCCTCGAAGGCGCGACTCTGCCTGGTAGCAAGTGCCAGATTTCACCTTGCCGACGCCGTCGACCAACAAAATCAGGGCCTTGAGGTTGCGTTCGACCACAACAACTCCTTGACAGGAGCAAGCCACCTTCCCGGACTGTATACCCATTCTGTCTACCCCACTTTCAGCGGCGCGCCATGGTCGGCGTCTACCACCGCAAGTCAAACAGGGACCTCGCCGAGGAGGCTCGCGCTGGCGCGTCTCCTGCATCATTTTATGACACTCCCGCATATCCTGGCTCTAACTACAGCCAGCGTGCAGGGCCCTCATCGTCCAAGATGAATCCTTCCTCTTCTACACCTGGTTTGCCCAACTTGAGACTCTCTGGTTTCGACGTGGAGAAGATGATGGCCGGGGTTGGAGGCGTCCCGATGACTTCCAGTCCGTCCCAAGAGATGGACGAGCGAGACTGGTCATCACAAGCTGGCGAGTACGTTAATGTCAAGGGCAACCACCGCAATTCTCCTCGTCCGTACCAGCCTCCTCCTGCGTCAGCTTCTACGCGCGCGCCCACATACCCAGGTTCCTCGCCAGCAGCTACCCCCCCAAATCACTCCTCGAATTCTCTGTCCTCTGCTCCTCAGCAGTCTTCATACTCCCGGCGATCCCCTGCTGCCACTGCTAGCAGTGGAGGCTACTTCCGTCCAGGGGACGCCGTCAATGGCTCCGACTCCGGTCGAGCTTACATGGCTAAGTCAAGGAGCCAAGATCCATACGGCTCACCTGTGGACATGCCTCGGCCACCTTATGGTATGTCGAGCCCTCCAGCCTCTCCGCACCGTTCAAGACCGTCTCCGCAGCCGAGGGCGCCCTCTCATCGTTCTTCTGCAGATTATTATGCCTCCCCGCCAAGCGTTCATCCCCCTCCGCGTACCGAAGGTGTCACTCAGTGGATTGCTCGGGCGAACGAGACTGATGATCAACGAAGGGCACGGGAATGGGAAGAAGCTCGAGAGCGACAACACGCTGCCGATCGCAAGGAGCGCTACGAGGTCAAGGCGAAGCAGGCGGAAGAAGAGTCTTCTCGCAGGAGAGCTGAGTTCGAGGAGATGGAGAGACAGGAAGCCATCGCTGCTCGAAAACGCGCAGAAGACATAGCTCGAAAGCGGCAGGAAGAAGAGGAAGACAGGAAAAGAGCCATCGCAGCTGCAAGAGTCGAACGCGAGCGCCAGGAGCGCGAGGCAGAAGCTGAAAGGTTGAGGGAGCAAGAAAGGAGATGGCAGGAAAAGCAGGCGCGTAAGAAGGAGGAAGAAGCCAGACGAAGGGAGATGGAGCGTCAAAGGCAAGAGGACGAAGAGCGACGGCGTCGTGAGGATGCAGCTCGATGGGCAGAGGAAGTTGCCAGACGTCGCCAGATGGAGGAAAGACAGCGATTGGAAAGGGCTGCAGAGGCTAGGCGCCAATTCGAGGTTGCAGAAGCAGCTCGCATTAAGGCTGAGGAGGAGGCAGCACGGAGAAGAGCCGAGGCAGAGAAGGCTCGTATCCAGGCCGAGAAAGAGGCAGAACAAGCCCGGATACGGGCTCAGCAAGAAGCTGAGAGGCGGCGCATTGCTGCCGAGCAGGCAAGGATCAAGGCCGAAAAGGATGCCGAACAGGCTCGCATCCGGGCCGCTAAAGAGGCGGAAGAAGCACGGCTGCGAGCGATCGAAGAGGCCAGACTGGCAAAGATCAAGGCCATCGAGGATGCTGAGAAGGCTCGACTCAAAGCAATTGAAGACGCTGAGAAGGCTCGACTCAAGGCCATCGAAGATGAAAAGAGACGCATCGAAAAGGCAAAGCAGGACTACATTCGAGCTATTGCAGACGGTCACGCAAATATCGAAAGGGAAGACAAGGAAAATGTCGATCGAGGTCGTCATGAGGCAGCTATGGCTCAACAGCATTATGAAAGAGCTCGTCAAGATTACGAGAGAGCGCTGCAGGACTATCAAAGGCATATGGCTTGGTTGGAGACGCAGCAGCAAGACAGAGGACATGGTTCTCACGAATACTACTCATCGGACTCTGGCGTCAGCCTTCCGAGTACCGGAGGTCATGGAGAACACCAACAAAAGGCTATGGGCACCGGAGGCAGCCCGGATCACGGCGTGATAGGACAGAACCGGATGCCGCAGATTTTCACTCGCGAGGGACAACCTTTTGGCCCTCAGAACGGACACGCTGCTCCGAATGGTCAGGGGCCGCAAGCTGGATTCCAGAACGGCGACCACACTCGCAACAATGGCCCTGCCGGAGCCATGTCTGGCTTGCCGCATCCTGCCCCTGTCGAAGCAGCGAATGGTGCGCCGATGGTACGCTTCCAGCAGCCGGGGGAGAACCAGGGCATCCAAGCTCCTGTTCCACCTCCCGCTCCAATCACGAGAAGGAAACGTAATCATTTGCGCTTCATCTCTGCTCTGACAGTCGGTGCCCGCAGTGCCCCACAATCTGCTGCTGCCAAGTCCGGCCGCGATTTTGCTCCGGCGGTCCGCGTTCCGTGGGATGCAGGGATTATTGGAGAGAACGCTCTTCCGGACTACAACCCTGCCACCCTTGCAAATGTTGCTTTCTCTGTAGCTCTTGCAGATGTTAGCGATCCAACCAAGCCTAGGCTCAGCGAAGGTTGGCAGAGTCACGGGTATGGAGATCCTGACCTCATCACCTCTCACTACAAGGTGGTTGAGATACAAGACACCCGCCTCGTCCGAAAGAGATTCTTTAGGGACCCCGAGACTGGCGAAAAGCGGATCCGAGACTACGATGCCATCTTCGATGCGCTTGCCGATCCCTCTGAATTTGAGGAAGTCTGGGAGCCTTTCACGAGGGAGGAGCTCGTCTTTGATCTCTTTGGCCCACTCTTCTCCAAGACCACACCGGATGTCCTTGAGCGCATCGTTTCTCATCTCGACTGCGCCGATGTCAAAGCGCTCCGACAGACGTGTTCCGAAGTGCGAACTGCTCTCGATACTGACGCTAGCCGCGAAGTGATCCTGCGACGATTCCTTTACCCAGTCGGCTATCAAACGTGGCAAGATATCAAGACCACGCACACTAGGACAAGCTCAGACGTGTCCGCTGCGTCTTCTGCATCGTCTGCGCCGCCCCCGAAGCTCCCTGCGCTGCCAGAGCGAGATCCTCTCCCGATCACATTCCAAGATGTGGAAGGATTTTTCCTTGCCACAGAGGTCTTCCCGGAGTATGCACTTGTAGGCGCGGACTGGCTCAGCCTTCCGCATGAGATGGACGCACGGGTACCACGATTAGCCAGAGCCACGACGAGAGCCTACTCGCGCGTCTTGACTCGACTCAGGCTTCAACCCTCATATAAAGTGCCCTCGCCTCCTCCGTCTCAACCTCCAGCATCATCAGCAGGCTCTATTCATTCAGTTTCTGGAGCTTCGTCGCCTACAGCTGGCAAGGCACCTACTGGACTGGCGTCAAGCCCTCTGATGAGCATGAACATGTTCAGTCCTACACTCAGCGCGAATGGCCGAATCTCTCCAGCAGCAAGCCTGTCTACTCAACAGCAGCCAGTTGGATTGCCTGGACCTGCCATAGCCTCCCCGTGGAAACCGGGTCGGGTAGCTGTGTATCGGGTCTGGGTCCCATGTCGCGACAGAGTCTGGCTCAGCGACGAGGAGATTGCCAAGTGCGAGAGGGAGCTCTTCCTTGCGTCGGTCTGGCCTCTGCTCAGGCGCGGGGACATCATTCGCAACACTGCCATGGTCGACGAGGGCAACGTCGGCAAGCTCATCTTTGACGGGAGGTTCCTGCGCGACCTGTCCTTTGCCTTTGATCCCATCGGACATATCCCTAGCTGGCTCAATCTCCTCCTCTATCCACCAGCATACTATCACAACGTCATCAAGTCTTCGACTGCTTCGCCCATCCTCTACCTCGATATCCTTCCCTGGCGCGAGCAGATCATCTCCTCTCTCCGTCTAGTACAAGATCAAGTCGAGACGACTGCCCCAAATGGTCTCCGCTACCGTATCGCCAAATGGCTCTACCGCACAACGGCCAACGTCAAGGCGAGTCAAATCATTAGCGAAGAAGGCTTCCAGTGCGTCGACGAAGGATGGGAGGGCAAGCTGTTCTTCGAGACGGAAGGCACCTCGGAGCACGCAAAAGACCTCGTGCTGCGCTGTGCTGGACCTCTGGCCACCCCGCAAGCCAAGGCTAAGATCCTCGCTGCTGTCCTGGGCCAAGGGGCGGATGCAGGCGGACCGGCAAAGACGAGGGATTCGGCTTTGGCCCTTTTGAGGAATCCTGCTGTCAAGGATCGAGAGGGTAGGACGGTGCAGGTACAGTACCCCTTTGCGGTCATGCGCGACCGGTCTAAGCCGGGATTGATCTGGCTTAGACCTGTGCAGGAGCGAGAGCGAATCGCCTAGAGCACATCGCATGGCATAGTGAGGCACAAAATGTCTCTTGCTACCCGACGATCTTCATACCCACATGGACTTTGTTTTTTCTCTTCTACTATACTATGGACTTTTATACTACCCCTCCCCTCTTCGCTCTCCCATTTTCCCCCTCCCCCCCTTTCCTTTCCCCCACTTTGTCTACTCTACTCTACTCTACCCAAAAGCACATCGTAAATCGCACATTGCATATAGTCTCCTCTACTCTGCCTGTACAACCCTTTT